>NW_026942070.1:0-23055 GCF_024139115.2 Armigeres subalbatus
ACGGGTGTCCATGCTACCTCGTTTTGACGTAAACTACGTCTAAGGGGAAGACTCGGATACAGGGTGACAAATGAAAATTTTCAAATCCGAGACCGTCACGAAATCATGTAAGATTTTGAACGTTAATAGCGCATTCATCTTTCGATGGATTTTTGAGATTTATATATCAATCGACTCGGAAACTCTCCACCAATTTTCCAGTTATATTGAAACATTTGATTATCAACGTTAAAGTAGGGTATTGGACCATTTTGGCAGCACCTCTTTTCCCGTTCGCAACGTGAGTCTCATTCGGCCGTCGTTCAGTGTAGTTGGTTTTGGGCTCTTCTTTTTGTGCGGTGCTTCGCACCAGTTTGCCACAAAAATAGGGCCAGAGCAGTGACTATAGTCGGTGATATACATAAAGCGAATGTTTGTGCAAGGATAGGATGATCGATTGTTAGCAACGACAATGCAATGTCATAATGCGATAATCGCAATGCAAATGAACAAACATGTTCAATTCAAAGATAACTTAGGAGCATGGTAAGCCATTTTATGATAAACTGCAAATTGGTAATTATATTTTTATTATTAAATATGCGCCAAAATCAAAAGAATTTAATTTTAATTCAGGAAGTTTGAATGCACTTCAGATACTCTGAGGCTCTGAGGGTACAATCATGCGGGGCTTATTGTATACGGCTATAGCTTCGGAACGCATACTTTATTGAAACGGGCTATAGGTTACAACAGAACTATTACTTTCTAGCTCCCGGATCTAAGATGAGAATGGGTCATTGTTTCAACTACATAGAATGCTTGAAGAATAGATTTAATGTATCTGAGAACAATAAAACTGAATTATAAGTGACCTTTTTGAACGATTTTGTTATCCGACCTCCAGACTGTCGGTGAGGGCTCGGACGTCACCCATGACTACGGTATCCAACATTTTTTTATATTTTAAGTTATGGTAATTTTGTTCTAAACCAGTGACATATAGTAATCGAATGAATTATCTTAAAATATGACTACATTCCTCAATGCACCAAACTATTCTACGTAGTTTACGTTGGGCGGTCGTGTCTTGTACATAACCCTTCAGCTTTTTTTTCGATTCTGAAGAGCAGTCTTGCTCTAATGTCCGCGTAGCCATGACCTTTGAGATCACAGACAAACACCAAGCATTTGAATTGATCAATTTTCATGTTTTTGAAGTAAAATCCTCGCAAGCACGGTTGACTTTGCCAGCGTAATTGATTATGTCCTCTGCTTCCGTTTCCACTAGCTGCAGACACTGGTACCGTTTGCTGAATATGGACATTTGCGCTCCGAAAATTTTCTTGAGGGTTTTGAGTGTCGGTAAAATTCACGTCTTTTGACAGCTTCGGCAAGATAAAGTTGACATACCGAGTATATGCCGGTGTATCCAACTTTCGCAGCAGCAGTCGGACCTTGGCGGCGTCTTCCAAGTTCCTGACGTCGGAATCGAAAATATCTTCGTAACGGCTGAACCACTTCGAAGGTGTTCGTTGCTAAGGCTTCGATTGTTTGCTCCGGGTTGCTAGGTGCTGGTGTCGGCTGCGCTAGCTTCTGTAGGAGCTCGGCCATTTGAAGAATTGCTTCCTGAAGATCTGCCACTGCTTCCGATTCTTGAGTCCTCGTCGCCAATTGTTATATCTGGATTACTTCCTGAATAAAGTGGACTTGACTTTTCTTTTAAAAAAACTACCTATCTTTATTGGAAGTCAAATTATTACTGAAGGAGGAATGACATTGTGGTATCCTATGTTAGTATAAGTACGCCTTAAGCGCTGATACACAGAACCATGTATACTGGCAGCACGGACTGTAGATATACAGATCTTGAGTTTTATCTTTTGTGTGTGTATTACAAGAAGTCAAATAAATAACACGTTGTTCTTATCGCGCTCGTTCCGATATTTATTTCACGGTTTCCTCACGTCGAGTTATTCCTTGCGTTTGTCCTCGTATCGAGTGTCCACTCTGGCCAACAGGTTATGGGCCCAGATTGGAAATCGTGGTTTCCGAGTGTCCTTTTTGGACGAATTGACGACGCTTTTTTTTTTCTTCGACGGTCGGTTCAAGTTGTTGTAAGCAAAATGGCGGATCCCAGTAAGTTTGCTATTACGAAGCTCGGGAACAGCAACTACGAAACGTGGCGTTTCCAGATGGAAATGTTTCTCACTCGGGAGGAACTGCACTGACAATATTTTACACGCTCATGCTAATGGTTTCACATGTGAATTTTCACTAATTGAGAAGCATGGCAAAATAACGTGTAAATCCAGTCCCAATTGTCAAAGCATGAATCGTTCGATACAATCGACCAACACTAAGAATTAAAATGAAAAGCACGTTAGATTGCAAAGGAATGCTGTCGTAGCATTACGTCGAAATTAATGTCGTGTATTCTTAGCATTTTAAATAATCGTAAAGAAATACATTTGGCTGATTAGCAAATTTATTATACTCAAGATTATACCCTTTTTGACGTACATAATTAATAGAATTAATAATAATATGTATATTAAATGGACTATCCCTGGTGGTTGATGGTTCCGTGACAAAGATTTCCAGACTTTATCCTGCCTATGGATTCATTCTGCCTAATGGGTAGTGGTGGCTGAAAAGTAGGAATTATTAATTATTCGATTTTAGAATAGATTTCTAGTATGTAGGGTAAAATGCCCAATAGTGGACCCCCTAGTAGCGGAATTTTGCTCTTCCTGTCATAAGGAGTAGAAATTTTCAACATATTAATTCTGCTTGATATCGAACAACAAGCTCTGCATCTCCTATTCATGATACATACATAAAACACTCCAGATACACGACGTTATTCGTCAAAATCAACATTTTAAAGTCTAACTGAATTCGCCCTATAGTAGACCCCTTGGGGGTCCATAATAGGAAATTGCTTCCCTATAGTCGACACTTCATTTGATTTTCATGTCCCGTTTCGGGACGTTCTTCTTCTTCTTTATGGACCCCCCAAAATATTCCTATAATGGACACTCTCGTGTTTATTTTTTATAGAATTGTAAAAAATCATCTAATTTCACTTTCCATAGCATTTCCAATACATGTAATCAAACCATAGGACTGTAAGGTAGGTTCTCCCGATGGAATTTCATAGGAAAATGTTGACATTGTGCTGTAATAATGCAAAAATGGCTGGAGGGTCCACTATTGGTTAGGGGTCCACTATTGGGCACTTTACCCTACTTACCATTTTGAATATTATACAATGAATTGCAATCTCGAATTAGGTTTTAAATAGTTGCAACTCTTAAAAAATCTTGACTCACAACAGGAACATTTGATAGCCGCCATGTTCGTGTCATCACCAATATGACAGCTACATAGAATCATGTTTAAAACACGTTATAATGAACAGTTTTTCCAAGTAGTAATAAATCAAGTTTATTTCTTGTCAACTTAACGTGCTTTATAGATGAAAATGAAGACTTTGAAACACGTTAGATCCTCGTGGAAAAGAACATGATTCAATCGTGTGGAATATTTTCAGTGTGTGGCACGTTATTGTGGACCAGGTACCGACACAAATTACGGACGTATGGAGTCGTGCGGATAGGAAGGCGAAAGCAACTATTGGCTTGTGCATCGAGCAAAGTCAGTACACCCTTATAAAGAATTGCACCAGTGCGAAAGCAGTATGGGATGCACTAAAAGCATACCATGGGAAAGCAACGATTACGTCACAGCTGTCACTTCTGATCCGGCTGTGTGACATGAAGCTCGGTGAATCGGGAAATGTGGAGAATCATCCTCTGGAAATGGATTCGTTGTTCGAGCGTTTGGAGGGTGCAGGTCTCAAATTGGACGAAAAGCTTATGATCGCCATGGTGTTACGAAGCATGCCGGAATCATTCCACTTCTTGATATCGGCACTAGAAGCTCGTCCGGATGCTGACATAACTATGCAGCTCATCAAAACAAAGTTGCTAGATGAATATCGCAAGCGACAAGATCGAGACGGATCAATGGTAGTCGGTGAGCAGGCTTTGAAAGCAAACAAAGTGAGCAAGGATAAAGTATGTTTCTTTGTAAAAACCCGGCCATTTCAAACGAGATTGTCGAAGGTGGCTGGCTACTAGCAAAGAAACAGAAGGTGCATCTGGAAGTAAACCAGGAAAAACTACTCAACAGCAGAAAGCAAAGCAGGCGACGGATACGCACCGTGGGGCGATTTGTTTCTCGGCGAAAGATGCGAAGGACGAAGCCACTTGTGCAGCTGTTAAATTGGGCAAACTGTGGACGATTGATAGTGGTGCATCATGTCACATGACAAACAACGAGAAGTTTTTCGAGCAGTTGGAGGAAGCACCGGCGGTTACAGTGCGAATGGCTAACGGAGTAAGCACAAGAGCTGGAGGGCACGGATCCGAAAAGGTGAAAATGCTGAACGATAATGGCAGTACTGTTGACATCCAACTGGAGGAAGTTCTGTTTGTACCACAACTTGAAAGCGGACTTTTGTCAGTAAGCAAAATAACTGACAGTGGATACAGTGTGCTTTTCAAGCAGAATGACGTTGCAGTTCTGAACAAGTCTAATGAAGTCGTCGTGCAAGGTGAAAGATCGGGTGGATTATATGTGCTCAATGAAGAGGAATGTACATCCTTGGCGGTTGGACAGCGGCATATTGTGAATTGCCAACATACCTGGCACCGCATGTTTGGCCATCGTGATCCGACGGTCTTGGATCGGCTACAGCGAGAAGATCTTGTCACCGGATTGAAATTGATCAACTGCGGAGCATCGATCGTTTGTGAGTGTTGCCTAGAAGGCAAGATGGCTCGGCTGCCATATCCACAACAGGCGTTACGGAAGAGTTCTTAGACCTAATCCACACAGATTTGTGTGGACCAATGTCAAACGTTACACCGGGTGGCAACAAATATTTCCTGTCGCTAATTGACGATTATAGTAGGTACATAGTGATCTACCTGCTGAAGGATAAATCAGAGGCGAAAGACTGCATCAAGGATTTTGTGAGACTGGTTGAGAACAAATTTGAAAGGAATCCGAAAGTAATTCGCTCCGATCGCGGCGGAGAATTTGTTAACAACGAACGAAAAGTTTTTTATCGACAAGAAAGCATCGAGATGCAGCTTACGGCAGGTTACGCTCCTCAGCAAAACGGCGTCGCTGAACGCCGTAATCGCTACCTGCAGGAGATGGCTGTCTGCATGCTCCTTGATGCTAATATGGAAAAACGGTATTGGGGAGAGGCGATAGCAGCGGCGGCATATGTGCAGAACAGATTGCCATCACGTTCGGTAAGCAAAACCCCATATGAGTTATGGAATGGCGACAAACCAGATCTTGGCCATTTGAAGTGTCGTGATCTAGTCGCCAGCTTCGATCAATTTGCTGGTAAGATTTGTTGGGAGCGGCAACAGTGAAAAACAACAAACAGCGGACCGAGAAAGCGAATCGGAATCGGATGGAAGAAAACAAAAACACAACCAATCGCTTTGACTACACACGAACGAATACAATTTATTCACAACATTAAACTATAAACAATAACATTCGATAACACAACAACTATAGTGTTTCCATCTTGCCGTAGCATACAAGTTGTCTCGAATACGAGGGGCGACGGTTGCACTCTAAAATAATTCCAACACCCCTCCTCAAGTCGACAACCCGAGTATCACAGATATTGATCGATTATCACAGAATCGTTTCTTATTAAAACCTCGACAACTTGATCTTATATTCAAGTTCAATCTTGAAAAACATAAAACAGAACCTCTACTCGAGAACAGTCTTCATCCAAGGCTCCAATACTGATTCTCTTTCACTTAGGCCCCTCCTAGCCGTAAGCCTCATCAATCCGCAAACAAAAAACACGTCATTCCGTTGGTGCAATCCTTGCTCCTTCTTGCATCTTTACTTTTTCTGCACTTTCTGTTATCTCATAGTCTCCAATTCAATCAACACATTTTCGCATAATTATGTCACTTTCACTTAACGCCGCTTCCAAATGTTTAATTCGTACTGATTATTGTTGTAATGTCCAACAGCAACAACTACCCCACTCTCCTTAACTTCTGCTCTGTTGCCTACGAAGCTGACACGCAAACCGGCTCTCGTCACACGATTAACTGAGAATAAATTACAGCTCAGTTCGGGTAGATATAGCACATTCTTCGCTTCGCTTTTTTGTTTCTTATTTCCAACTACCGCGTACATCTCCACATCGCCACAATATTTCGCCCGTAGCTTCTCACCGTTCGCCATTATCACTTTAACTGGTCGTTCAAGACGCCGCATCGTTTTGAAGTAACTTTTGTCTTTCACCATGTGATCCGTGGCACCAGAGTCTAGGAACCACTGCGCCTTCACTAGATTTTCTTCTTCTTTTGACGCCATAAATACAACCGCCGTGCGATCCGAGGTACGTTTTTCTTCAAACACTACGTCTGCTTTATGTTTTTGGCTTCTCGTTTCTCTGTACTCACTCGGATCCAATTCTGACACATTCACTCGACAATTAGCTTGCCTATGTCCAACTCTACCGCATCGAAAACACCTAAACTTCCTCCAGCTCTGCCTACTGAACATGGCAACACCCTCATCATCACCCCCAGGGGCCAGCAGATTTCGTTTCTTCATTTCCACATCGAGCAAACGCTTTTTAACAAAAGCCATTGTTACACCGGATGGAAGCGTCTCGATCGCGGTAACTACCGAATCAAATGAAGATGGCAACGTCAACAACAAATGGCAAATCGCGTCAGATTCTTCTACAGCCGCACCACTTTCCCTCAACTCACGAATCAACCGATCAAAAGTCAGCAAATGTTCCGGAAAACCATTTTCACTAGAATCCTCCACATATTTCAATGTGAGGAGCTGCTTTCGGATGAACAATTGTCCAGCAACACCGCGACGCTCGAACACCGCCTTTAGCGTGTCCCAAATTTGCTTCGGAGTTGTGCAGTCTTTTACCAATTCCAACTGATTATCAGCTATTGCCTGGATGATCACAGCTTTACACTTTTTCTCCGCGGCTCTTCGTTCCACCATTTTCCTTTTCTTCTCCGATTTCATACTCGCGGAATCTTCCCCTACCACTTGCAACTCGACGATATCATTCATCTCCCGGTGGAGGCAATCCAGCAGATCAAACGTGTCGAGGACGGTTTCCATCCGGAACTTCCAGTTGTGGAAGCCGGACCCGTCGAACGCGGCGATTTTCACTTTCTCGTCCATACCTGGGCCAATAACCTGTTGGGAGCGGCAACAGTGAAAAACAACAAACAGCGGACCGAGAAAGCGAATCGGAATCGGATGGAAGAAAACAAAAACACAACCAATCGCTTTGACTACACACGAACGAATACAATTTATTCACAACATTAAACTATAAACAATAACATTCGATAACACAACAACTATAGTGTTTCCATCTTGCCGTAGCATACAAGTTGTCTCGAATACGAGGGGCGACGGTTGCACTCTAAAATAATTCCAACAAGATTGCGCTGTTTATTCTTCAACAGGGCTTCCTACCAGCAAAGTATCTCCACCTCGCGGTTCTAAAAAGAACCATTTTTCCTCGTTACGTCACCGACTCAGAGCAGCAACCCCGATGTTGTTGCTCAACACTCCAGCAGTCTGATAACGGTATCCACCGCTTACCACCACTAAAGTGGAGATTCAGCTCCAGGCGCTCCTCTTTCTCGACGCTGCCACCCGCTTACTCGTCTTCTAAAACGGAATTCGCCGCCACTGCTGCCGCTGCTACCGCCGCCGTCGCTTGCTGCCAAAATCGTGCTTTCCGCATCCGTTAATAAACTTGTTTATGTTCGGGACGTGTACGGTCATTTATGCACATTATGAACATGGTTCTGTAGCGATATGCAAATGGTATTGCACATGGCAAGACTACCAACAGACATACGTTCACGTTCCTTCACTATCATCGGACATACGTTCCCGTACGTAACTTTTTTATTTTTTATTATTATTATTTTTTTTTTAATTTTCAAAATGCGATCTGCTTTTTGAGATGCACACCTAATTTAAAAAATTATTGTTGCTTTTATTACTCCATTATATTAATCTTGTTTATTATCTATTATGCCTCATCTTTATACCACATGAAGGTGTTCGGGTGTGATGCTTACGTTTACATCCCTGACTCTAAACGGCGTAAGATGCAGACCAGGTCTCAAAAGTTAACCTTTGTTGGGTACGCGTGTGGCTCAAAAGCATACCGGTTCTTGGATAAGCGTACCAACAAAAATCAAATTTATAAGCCGAGACGCGAAATTTCTGGAAGTCAGTTCAGCAGTTCAGGAGAATTATACCAACTCAATGAATCTAATAAGCAGCTGAAAGTACAACAGTCAAAAAGGAAAGCAGACATCGCTAATCGAATCGTGAAGCCAAGAGATACAACAATCAAACCGACTACGACAGTTGTTCTGGAGGAAGATGACGACCATAAAATAGAAGAAGTTCAAATTGATTTCTCGTTCGAGAAAGAGAAAGCGGATAGTATCACCGAGGATTCAGAGTTCGAAGGTTTCGATGAAACGGTTTACTTTGACGATGAGTGTTTTGGAATGGAAGAATTCTGAGGTACTTATGTTAAAATACGCGAAAATACCGGCGGATTAATTAAAAAACTTTTCGCGAGGTGATCGCGATCGTCGCGGAACATGCGATCACAACAAACAATTTGGATAACAGACTGAATGACGTCTTGTCAAATAAACGTCAGAATATTATCCCCACCCTGGACTTGCATGCAACATCACTAGCAATATTGGATTGCACTACAAATGTTTATGAGTAATCAAAACAAACCAGAATTGGTAGAAGTGTTGCCAGAGTCACTGGAATATAGTAGTTGAATAATGAATTATGTTTATATATCAATAATGTAGAATAACTTGTTAATGTAATATGACGATGGAAACTAATGAACAATAGACTCTGAGAACCAACAGAAAATCGTGTTTGATATTCTAATAGGTTATGGGCCCAGTGGTTAACTGGTAGAAAGTCGAGTCAAGTGAAGTTATTCTAAAGCGATTAGTTGAAGAAGATGCCTGGTAAGAAGGAAGATATTGCCCTCGGGGTTACCGATGGGGAACTAGCTGGTGGTCAACCAGTAGTAAACAACAAGACGGAACGCATTCCTCTTGAGCGAGGGCCGTCGTCCGTTGCGGCGCTCTATCGTGGAGACCGTTCGTGTGTATTCGACGGGAACGAAGCGCTGCTTGGAAATGGCGGATTGAGCACCATCTCAATAAGATGCGTCTGGTGCATACGCTGTTGAGGACTCCCGTGGAAGAAGAATATGCCCACCGGTGCCGGGAGCGAAACCCGAAGAAGAAGCAGCGAGGAAAGAAAAAATGAAGAAACGGATGGAAGAAGATATGGACGCTTTAGACGAAATAGTGCTGATGGTGAATAATCAGGTTTTAAATCAATTGATTGGCCTAGATTATGCGAAGCAAGTGATGGATGTGTTGGTCAGCACATACCAGAAAGTTGGAACTGGAGCAATGATCACGATGCGAGATCGTCTATTCAATCTCAAACATAAACGTTTTGATAGCCTTCAGCGTTTGTTTGATGAATACGATCTGATCATTCGAGAACTGGAAAGAATGCGAGCTGGACTACCGCCAGCGAAGAGGGTCCATGCTCTAGTTGTTGCGGGGCCAAAGCGGTTTAGGCATGTGGAGGGTGCGTTGCCTGTTCTACCAAACGATGAGTTGTGTCGTAAACGGGTAGGTGAGGATAAAACGCATGTATTTGGATGCAGAAATGATCGATGGTGAAACAATGGGTGGAAGGCGGATCAGAGGGTTCGATGACGTCGCACTGAAGTCGAACAAAAAATTGGGGTTGTATACAAGACACGACCGCTCGACGTAAACTACGCAAAACCACATATATTGCGAGAAGATAGAAAAATTCGAACGAGGGTCCGACGGTCGACCGTCGGAAAGCTGTTCCGCAAACGTCAAATCACATGATGCACGGAAAATAATGTTGGTTGATTTTTTCGGTGTGAATGTTGATTATTGAAATCAAAGAAAATATGTAACTTTAAACGAGTATTACATGCCGCAATATATTTTAAATAACCTTTATGGTACTTTCAAGGCATTTCGGAACGTATTTATGCGATTTTGAAACATTTTAGACTTCTCAAATATTCTTGATATCAGGGAATATCAACACTTTTCGCACAGTGCATGTCATTTGAAGTTTCCGACACTCAGTCTTCTTCTTCTTCTTTGCTCCGCAAAATTAGAAGTTTTCTCTGTTCTCGCAATAGTTTACTGAACCAATTATTCCGCTCTATATAGAAGAGAAGGAACTATCCACCAACACTGCTACCCAGCTATAGCAGCATCTCCCTCTCCTGAGGAAATTAGGGACCCCACAGTCTAGCAGCTGGGCCACCCCATTCATACACCCAGTTCAAAAAATTAATAATACCCTAAAAGTAGGCAATTACCAAGGATTGGAACGTACTGTATAGGAGATGCATAATGCATGAAAGAACTGAAAATTTCAATAGTTTAGCGTTGATATTTAAAAGTTTCAATAGTACTGGCAAATTGGTGGAAAGTTTATGAATCGATTGATATATAAATCTTTAAAATCCATTGAAAGGTAAAGAACCTATTAATGTTACAAATCTTACATGATTTCGTGACGGTCCCCAATGTTGAAATTTTCATTTTACACCCTGTATCCGAGTCTTCCCCTTAGACGTAGTTTACGTCAAAAGCACGTGAACGTTTGCTTTGGCTGTGGAGAAACTGGCCATTACAAAAACAAATGCACGTTGAAGAAGAGGAAAGGACAATGGAATGGTCAACAAGCATGTCAACATCCCCGATGGCAGGGAAAGAACCAGAGTCGCCATCATGCACTGATGACTCAAACCAGCGGCAACGGTGAAACATCACGGAAAGTGAGATTTGTGGTCGATTCAGGAGCCAGCGACCACATGGTGAATGACGAGCGAATGCTGGAAGATGTGGAAGAATTGGAGAAGCCAGTCGTCATTGCAACTGCTAAATCAGGAACAACTCTTCGGGGTACGAAGAGAGGTAAGGTACGAGTGAGCAGTGTTGTCGGAGAAAACAAAATAAAGAAACTCCGAATTCTATAATGTGCTTTTTATTCCGGAGCTAGATGAATCTCCTTTCAGTTAGAAGGGTGAATTCTATGGGAAAGAAAGTTACTTTTATGTATGAGGATGTCGTAATCCATGATGGTGGGGAGGTTATTGCCCATGGGATAATGGAGAATGGTCTTTTTTATTTGCAATTGGAGTTGGAGGGCAATGTAACCTCAGCATTAGTAGGAAAGGACCAGATAAATGTCGAAACATGGCATAAACGATTGGGACATTTAGGCAAAAGTAATATGCTGAAATTAGTAAGAAATGGCATGGTTGAAGGTATCGACTGTGGTGAAGAAAGTGTTGGCAGTTTGCCAGATGTTTGCGAAAGTTGCCTTGCGGGGAAGCAAGTTAGCAACAAGTTTAATAGTTTGCAGTTGCCAAGGTCTACTAGACCATTGGAACTAGTTCATTCCGATGTTTGTGGATCTATGGAGGTAACAACTCATGATGGTTATCGTTATTTGGTAACATTTATCGATGACTTTACGCACTTCGCCGTGGTTTATCTTCTGAAATCAAAGAATGAAGTCTTCGAAAAATTTAAGGAATATTACGAATTTAGTACAGCACATTTCGGTCAGAAACTGTCTAAATTTCGTTACAGATAACAGTGGGGAATATCAAAATAGAGAGTTCCAGAATTACTGTAAAGTAAAGGAATTCAGATGATATATACGGTACCGTATACTCCTCAGCAATATGGAGTAAGCGAGCGTTTCAATAGAACATTGATGGAAAAAGTACGCGCAATGCTTCATGATAGTGGGTTATCTAAGAAAATGTGGGAGAGGCTGTTTATGTAGCGACATACCTTACAAACAGGTCCCCTACGGTAGCATTACAAGAAAATAAGACGCCATATGAAAAATGGTTTGGAAAACTCCCAAACTTAAAAAATCTTAGAGTTTTGGATGTACAGCATACAAACTCATTCCAAAAGAAAAGAGAACAAAATTAAATTCCAAATCTAAAGATTGATATTCGTGGGCTACGCGAATAATGACTATAGGCTATGGAATGGCGCTTTGAAGAAAATTGAAATTGCCAGGAATGTAGTATTTGATGAATCGAAAACACCATATATCGGTGAGTCTGCAGGTTCAAATGATTTGGTTTTCTCTCAAATAATTACAAGAGAAACTTGTGAAGAGAGAATACCGATGAGAAATATGGCAACGAGGAAACCAAAATTCCAGAAGAAATTGCATCAGAGGATCAGGAAGATTCTGAAGAAACGATTTCTGTGGAAAATGATGGCATATTCGAAGAATCGGAATCAGAAATCGTCGAAAACGATAATCATGAACAAGCAAATGATACATCGGAGTCAGATAACTACGAACAACCCACAGAGAAACAGCTAGAATTACGTCGAAGCACGAGAAACAGAAAACAGACTACGTTTCATAATTTCTCTGCAAAAATAGCGCCAGTTATTGATGGTTGCATTCCGCAATCAATCACTGAATTAAAACTACTGGAAGACTGGGAGCACTGGCGGGAGGCAATCGACGATGAAATGAAATCACTAGACGATAATAAAACCTCGAATAAAACATGGGAAGTGGTCAACTACAAAAACAACATCAAGCCAATACAATCAAACCGGGTCTTCACAAGGACAGAAGATGGGCGATACAACGCAAGAATTGTAGCAAAGGGATGTTCACAACGCCCAGGGTTTGACTACAGTGAAACATTTGCACCAGTAGCAAAAATGGACAGCGTCCGATTATTATTGGCTCTTGCAAATGAATACAAAATGCTTGTTCACCAAATGGATGTAAAAACGGCGTTTTTGTACGGTGATCTAGATGAAGATATTTTTATGAAACTTCCAGCAGACGAAAATGGTAAAGCGAAGACTGTTCGTTTGCATAAAAGCTTGTATGGATTGAAACAAGCAAGCAGAAATTGGAATAAGAAGTTTGACGATGCAGTCAAAGAATTGGGATTTTCTCCCCTTAAAAGTGATTGTTGTGTATATAGATCCAAAGCAAAAGGAATTATTTTGCTTTTGTATGTGGATGACATACTGATATTATCCAACGATCAGGAAAATTTGGATTGGATAAAAGAAGAACTTGGAAGGCTATTCAAATGAAGGACCTTGATGAGGTCAAATATTTTCTCGGAATGGAAATTAAAAGAAATTTTGACAATCAAACGATAGAAATATCACAATCAAGATACGTTGAGAAGATTTTGAAACGTTTCGTTATGATTGATTGTAAACCTGTGGGGACACCGCTCGATTCAAATGTAAAATGGTCTAAAACAAATCAGCAAGAAACTGCTCATCCTACAAGGAACTGCTTGGGTGTTTGCAATATTTAACACTAACGTCTCGACCTGACATTAGCGCGGCAGTCAATACGCTAAGTAAATATCAGAGTTGTTGCGACTGATGCTCATTGGGTTGGTTTGAAACGTATTCTTAGATACCTGAAAGGGACTACGGATACAATGATAAAATATGAGAAGAGACGTTACACACACATTGTCAAGGGATATGTGGATGCAGATTTCGCTAATGATCCTGATGATAGAAAATCGGTTTCAGGATATGCTTTCGAAATTTTGGAAGCTTAGTTTCATGGTCAACGAAACGACAACAAACGGTCAGTTTGTCAACATCCGAAGCAGAACTTATTGCACTTTGCACAGCTGTAACTGAAGGAATATGACATGAAATTCCTCAAGGAATTGGATGTGGGTAGCATTCCATTCATTATTATGGAAGATAATGTTCCATGTATTAGTATCGCGGAGGAACCTCGATCACACCAACGAATGAAACATCTGGACATCAAATACATGTTTATACGGGATCACATCAAGGAAGGAAGATTACAACTAAAATTCATCCGTTCCGAGGATCAATTGGCTGATGCATTCACCAACACGTAAAAAAATTTAATGTTATTTATTATTAATATTTCTAATACTTTTTTGCTGAAGCAGGCGCTTAATGATATGTATAAGAAAAAACTTATACATCGCATTAGTCACATACATTCCGAAACTTATACTTTTCATTAACTTATGAATGTTATTAGCGTTTTGGTATGGGATCATTCATTAGGTGGCATAATGAAGAGTATAAGTATTTTCGAATGGTTTTTTGCCAAAACATATAAGGTTATTTTTTTACGTGAAGGGCCTCCCGAGAGACGCACATCGAAGATTATTGGGACGTCTCAACATCCAAATTGCGGGGAAGTGTTAAAATACGCGAAAATACCGGCGGATTAATTAAAAAACTTTTCGCGAGGTGATCGCGATCGTCGCGGAACATGCGATCACAACAAACAATTTGGATAACAGACTGAATGACGTCTTGTCAAATAAACGTCAGAATATTATCCCCACCCTGGACTTGCATGCAACATCACTAGCAATATTGGATTGCACTACAAATGTTTATGAGTAATCAAAACAAACCAGAATTGGTAGAAGTGTTGCCAGAGTCACTGGAATATAGTAGTTGAATAATGAATTATGTTTATATATCAATAATGTAGAATAACTTGTTAATGTAATATGACGATGGAAACTAATGAACAATAAACTCTGAGAACCAACAGAAAATCGTGTTTGATATTCTAATAACTTACTCAAAAGGACGTATGTGATTTTGTAAACAAAGATACAAACATCGATTTGTCTAATCTGATAGAACTCCCACGCAAACCATCACCACAGACTGGTAGGGGATGCCTTCTGCTACCTGTTGGTGGTATTGATTTGTGTGGGAGTGCTATTAGATTGGACAAATCGACGTTTGAATCTTTGTTTACAAAATCACATACGTCTTTTTGAATAAGTACCCGAGAATTATTTCAAGAGCGTGTTATCTATAAGCAGAACGAGCCGAACGAGGGAATGTGATACACAACTAGAGGAAAGTATAAACACGTGTGGTACATTCGAGTAGACAGTAGAGACTGATTTATTTGTCAAAATATACACGGTAATATTGTATTACTCACTTTTACTCTTCTAACTTACCCAGTGAGTGGCTTGCTCTTCACACCCCTCCTCAAACCAATCACGCTTCGACTCCCATGAAGACTCGATGTTTCATAAACGGCACCGTTGGGAGACCCTTAGTGAGTAGGTCTGCCGGTTGTTCAGCTGTCGGGATGTAGCACAACTTTACTTTACCTGCTCGAACGCACTCCTTGATGAAATGTAGCTTCACTTCAGTATGCTTTAATTTCTTTGACGGTCCATCCGACTCTGCTATGGCAATCGTAGATTGATTGTCTTCAAATATGGTTGCAGGGTGACGTTCACGAATATCCAACTCCACAAACAGTTTACTAGTCCACAAGACTTCACAAAGGCAGTCAGCCAACGCATAGCACTCGGCCTCAGTTGAGGATAGCGCCACTGTTCGCTGTTTCTTGGTACTCCACGCTGTTGTAGCTCCATAAATCTGAACCAGATAGCCAGAAACAGAATGCCGATTATTAATCTCGGTAGCCCAATTAGCATCAGCGAACCCTACTATCTGACGGCAAGAAGCATCCTTTTTGGTGTACAACAGCCCGTATTCCTTGGTTCCTCGCAAATAGCGAAGAATTCTCTTTGCATGTTTCCAATGTTCTTCTCCGGGATTCGACTGGAACTGGCTAAAGTACGAAACGGCGGCACTTATGTCTGGACGAGACGTCACCATCAAATATGTCAGGCATCCGATCAGTTCCCTGAACGGTTTGTCCAAATTTTGTACCACTTCCGTTTTCTTCAGCTGTAGCCCTTGTTCCATCGGCGTTAATGATGGCTTGCATGTATCCATTCCAAATCGTTTCAGTACAGCATCAACGTAATTCGGCTGGCTCAACTTCATTTCACACTTTGCACGATTTCTTTCAATCCGTAGTCCTAAAAACATTTGCGCTTCACCCAGATCTTGCATCTTGAATTCCGTTTTCAGCAATCTCTTCACTACCATCACTTCTTTTAAGTTCTTTGCAATAATTAGGACATCGTCCACGTAGAGCAGCAGATATACTGCACCAGATTTGCTCACTCTCACATACAAACAATCATCCTCTTCGCATCGCCGGAAACCGCATCGTATAATGAACTCGTGGAAACGATCGTTCCACGCCTTGGACGCCTGCTTCAAACCATAAATGGATTTGGTGAGTCTACATACCTTATCCCCCTCCTCAAATCCTTTAGGTTGGCGCATGTAGATGTCCTCAGTTAGGACTCCATTGAGGAAGGCGGATGTTACGTCCATCTGGTGTACATGAAGATCAAATTGGTTGGCTAGAGCAAGCATCGACCGTACAGTTGCCATTTTCACGACCGGTGCGTACGTTTCTGAAAAGTCGAAACCGAATCGCTGCGTGAAACCCTTGGCTACTAAACGCGCCTTCCGTTTTTGAATCGAACCATCCAGCCCAAACTTAAGCCGGAAAACCCACTTGCAGTCCACGGCCTTCCGACCGACTGGCAAGTCTACCAACTGCCAAGTGTTATTCTCAGCCAATGACCGTAACTCCTCGTCTATGGCGAAGTTTCCTCTCGGCCAATCATCCAGTTTTCGCAGCTCTTCAATGCTGTCAGGAATATTTTCGACATAACTTTCCGCGTTAAGTGCATAAGCTACACACAAGTAGTCATCCAATTTAGCTGGAGGTTTCCTAACTCGTTCACTACGACGCAAACATGTTCCCGCCTCGGTTCCCGCATCGTTGTTGTTCTCGTCCTCAGCTGCATCGCTATTCTCTGAGAACGACCCATCTTCCGCTTCTCTAAACGCATCGTCATCAGAATCCTCAACATTTTCCGGTTCGTCAACTGGACTTGTAAAGCTTCTTTCGGATTCCGCACGATCAGGAACGCTTCTCGAAGAAAATGGGCCAAGCAGTTGACCCTGACTTGAAGACGGACCAAGATTGTCGGTAGCCACCGGTTGGCAGTCGAGTTTCCACTGCTTTAGCGCTTTCTCCTCTACCACAACGTCACGAGCGATGAAAATCCGTTTGCCGTCCCACAAACGGTAGCCGCCACCACCGTATCCCACGAAGTGACTAATCTTGCTACGCGACTCGAGCTTGCTTCGCTTCTCCTTCGGAATTAGGCTGTATGCTTTGCTTCCGAAAATTCGCATTCTTGACACGTCCGGCTTATGCCCATACCAAAGCTCATATGGCGTCTTGTTAGTTGTCAGAGCTGCCGTAGGACTCCGATTAACAATATAGACTGCCGCCAATACCGCCTCGCTCCACATTTTACGATCCAGTCCTGAATCTGCAATCATTGCCCTGGCCTTGTCGAGAATAGTGCGATTGAATCGTTCACTGACCCCATTTTGCTGCGGGGTATATGGGACCGTGAACTCCACTTGGATACCTTTACCCCTGCAAAAATCAGCAAACGCATTCCCTACGTATACCCGCCGTTATCACAACGCAAACGGCTTAAACTAGTGTCAAAATGCGCCTCAGCCATAGCTACGTAGATTTTAAAGCAATCGAACACCTCATTTTTCGTGCTCAGGATATAGGCCGCACAAAAATGGGAATAATCGTCTGTGAAAGTTACAAAATAGCGTTTACCATTCCATGAAGTCGGGATCATCGCACCACAAACATCGCTATGCACTAACTCCAAAGGCCTAGAGCTACGGGGAAGCACTAAATCCTGGAAGGGTTTACGCGTCTGCTTACCTTCCATACAAGGACGACATACGCCGCCGCTGTTTACAGCTTCCTTTTGCAACGACAATCCTTTCACCATATTTTCCCGAATCACTTTCACTAAGCCACTCTTCCCGATGTGCCCAAATCTTCGGTGCCACAGTTCTGCACAGTCGATTGTCTTATGCGTCATAAGCACTTCAGAGTTTGCTACTGGTATCACGTCAATGTCCAGTTCGTAAAAGCCGATCTGTTCGACTTCCCATACACACAACCTCGCCATCTCGCTTGATGACCGCGCTGTTCTTGGAAAAAATCACTTCCATCCCAAGCTGCCCCACACGACGGATTGAGAAGAGGTTGTAGTTCAAACCCGGGACGAACAATACGTTATCGACAACGCACTTCAACCGACGTTTCCCGATTCGCGCAACGATATCCACTTTTCCTTTGTGGTAACTTTGGAGCACTTCACCAGATGCAATTTTAATCATCACAGGCGCATCTAACTTTTGTACGTCACGGAGGTACTCACTTGAACAGATCATGTGATCTGACGCACCCGAATCCAAGATCCAGCGAAATTTACTGTTATTGTCATCACACTTTCCGTTTTTGTCAACACAACTACTGACAAACGTGACTTCCATTTCACTAATGTGCGCTTTTCCATTCTTTACACTTTTGTTTTCATTCTTCTTCGACTTCGTAATGTCGAAATCGCGGCGTTGGTAGCACTCCGACCGTTTGTGCCCCCAGTTTACCGCACGCAAAACACTTTATTTTCGATTTAGCACTTTTCCCGGCGAACGCCGTCGAGCCGCTACTTTCTGCTGTGTCGTCATTATGCTCCCGTTTCACACTTTCACTCAGTAAACGAGCTTTGACGAACTCGAGCGTACACTGCGCTGGTGACAGTGTTTCCAAAACGGTCACGAGTTGCCCATACGATTTTGGCATGGTTTGAAGGAGATAAAATATCACTAGCTGCTCCTGCAGTTGAATCCCGGCGGCATCCAGATCCCGCACCATCCGCTCGAATTGGAGCAGGTGCACTTGAAGGGAGCCGGTTTCCTCGAACTTCATTGCTGACAGCTTTTTCAGCAAATAAAACTGCCCGGAAATGCCCTTGCGAGCAAACGTATTCTCAAGCGTCGTCCAGATTTCCAGCGGGGATCGCTTACCCTTGATGTACTCAAGTTGCGAATCCGCAATGTTCCGGACCAGCACCGACTTGCACTTTACGTCCCTTTTCTCCCTTTCTTGCAGTTTCTTATCCTTCGCGAGCTTCACATTTTCACTGTCAGTAGCCAACACATGGTACTGCACTACATCTTCCGCCTTCACACGAATACAATCGATGAGATCCAGCTCTTCCAAATGTATTTCCATTCGGAAGCTCCAATTGTTGAAATTGGCTCCGTCGAAAATATAAACTTTCCTTTCTTCCTCCATTTCACCTCAATGACAATCAAAACAACAGCAATGAAAATTCACTCGACCGATTTACAACTGAACGACCGCACGGACAGAAGAAAACAAATTCTTTTCTTTGTTCTTCTCTTCGAATCGCACCGATACTTCCACGTGTAATCAACTTTTCGAAGGCACACTTTTTTCAGAAAAGGGGGCTCGGGCTATGCTGGGGCCATAACCTATAAGCAGAACGAGCCGAACGAGGGAATGTGATACACAACTAGAGGAAAGTATAAACACGTGTGGTACATTCGAGTAGACAGTAGAGACTGATTTATTTGTCAAAATATACACGGTAATATTGTATTACTCACTTTTACTCTTCTAACTTACCCAGTGAGTGGCTTGCTCTTCACATTATCGAGTTAGATAACATCAGAAGATCTCAGCGTAGTAATCAAGGACAGCTTCCATCACATTATGACGAATTTGTGGTGGGTGTTGTTTTGTCGGATGTACCAACAAGAATCAATGGATCCGTGCTATGGACGAAGAATTGAGTCATTATTGTCTAAGCAAACTTTGGTCACTTGTGCCGTTACCAACCGGTCGGCGTTATTGGTTCACGATGGGTGTACAAACACAAAACTGATTCCTCAGGAAAGGTAGTGCGATTTAAAGCGCGACTAGTCACGCAAGGGTTTTCCCAGCGACCTGGCACCGATTTTGGAGAAGTTTTTCGCACCGGTCGCAATGCAATCAACCTTTCGAGTGCTGTTGGCGGTGGCAGGGCATAAAAATTTGCAGGTGAGGCATATTGATGTTCGCAACGCATATCTCAATGGGAAGCTCGAAGAGGAAGTATTTATGCAACAACCGCCTGGCTACGCAGTTCCAGGAAAAGAACAAATGGTTTGCAAGCTTCATCGTAGTTTGTACGGACTTAAACAGTCAGCGAATGTGTGGCACTCTACAGTCAAAAAGGTATTACTCGAAATGGGATTTCGTCAGTCCGAGTCGGATGTATGTCTGTACATGAAGCAACTTCGTAGCGGTGAATGGATCTATGTACTCATATATGTCGATGACATGATCGTCGTATGCAAGGAGGATCGATATCTCGATTGGTTGGAGCAAGAGTTAAAGAGACATTTTGATATATCTTGTTTGGAAACGGTGAACCAGTTCCTCGGAATATAGGTGAGTAAGGACAAAAACGGGTTCTATTCCCTTAGTCAACAATCATCCATCAGAGAAATAGCAGAACGGTTCGGTCTTCAGGAGGCGACCAAGGCTACTTGAAACAGCAGGAGAGTGAAGATCTACCAAACAACACTATGTACCACAGTTTAATTGGAGCATTACTGTATCTTGCTTCAAACTCAAGACCAGACATAGCAGTAGCAATATCAATACTCAGCCGAAAATCGTCTAACCCAACGCAGCGGGACTGGACAGAATTAAAACGAGTCGTTCGTTATCTGATGGGCACCTCTGAGTATGAGTTGAAGTTAACCAGCGACAGATCAAAGGACCTAATTCTATCCGGATACAGCGACGCAGATTGGGCTGGAGATTCGGCAGATCGCAAATCGACTAGTGGTTTTGTTTTCTTCGTCGGGAATGCAGTAGTCAGTTGGGCAAGTAGAAAGCAAGGTTGCGTAACAACCTCGACTATGGAGGCTGAATATGTTGCGCTCTCGGAAGCGGCATCAGAAGCGGTATGGCCGTGGAGGCTGTTGCACGAGTTGGGAGTTATCTCACGGCAAGCAACGATCATTTTTGAAGACAACCGTAGTTGCATCGACTTCGTGTCACTCGACCGACAAAGCAAGCGAAGTAAACATATTGGACACGAAACTTCACCATGCGAAAGACCTGTGTTCTCGTGATGTCATTAAGCTAGAATACTGTCCTACTGATCGGATGATAGCGGACCTATTCACAAAACCATTAGGACCGAAGAAGATGATACAGTTCGCCGTGCAGCTCGGGCTTATTCCGTGACACAGCGAGGAGGAGTGTTAGTATAAGTACGCCTTTAGCGCTGATACACAGAACCATGTATACTGGCAGCACGGACTGTAGATATACACACTAATTTTATTTCGCTGGAATCCAGCAAAATTTTGCTGTTTTTTTTTGTGCTGTTCATCCAGCAATTTTTCCAGCAAAATAAATTGCTGTTCAACCAGAAAAATTGGTTTTCATGCAATGACAGTTCAATTGCTGATGTTCAGCAATTGCAAAATCATGTTGCTGGTTAACCAGCAAAAGATAAACGTTCATTTATAGCTGTATTTTCAGCAAATTACCAGGATTACAAAAAGCGCAGAATCAAAGAAAACATTTTTAAAAATTTGGTGGTTCTTGGCATTGCAAATAAATTAAGTATTTTATTACTACATATGCAAGTTTTTATTTCAAATATTTAATCACTCAGTATTTTTTTTCACCAAGCATTTTGCAGCAAAGAAGCTTCTTATAAGTATACTGGCTGGTCCACATCTTACAATATTATTCCGCCTGAAATAAAAAAAAATGGTTTATTCATGCCAATCACAACCATTTCCTGTACCTAGATGAAAACTATTATAATTAAACATACTCACCAAGCAATCCCTAAATTAAAATATTGCACTGGACCGACGATTGATTACCCCCTATAGGTACTTAACAATTTCCTTACTTGGCTTGAAAATGAACAACACGAGGAAATGAAAATTGTACAACTCATAGAGATCGAGTGACATTTCCAATTGACATTTTGATAAGTTTGCTGGTTTTCAGCAAACAATAGGTCTTGTTGAAACAAATGCTGAAATTCAGCAAACAAATAAAACAAATGCTGTAATACAGCAAACCATTACTTTGCTGGTATGGTTCCAGCAAATCGTTTTGCTGGATGGCTGGAAGAAAATTTGGTGTGTACAGATCTTGAGTTTTATCTTTTGTGTGTGTATTACAAGAAGTCAAATAAATAACACGTTGTTCTTATCGCGCTCGTTCCGATATTTATTTCACGGTTTCCTCACGTCGAGTTATTCCTTGCGTTTGTCCTCGTATCGAGTGTCCACTCTGGCCAACATCCTATGATTGGGTAACGATTATTTGTATCAGTGTAAAGGCAGAGAATAGGAAACATGATGAGTCTTGAGTCTGGGTACGCGGTTTGAATAGACGTGTTCTGTACCAAGCGGTTACGATCGAATCGGGAATATAGTTTTGAGTGTCTAACCAGTGTGTTAATATATAAATCCAAATCGAAAAGCGCTTATCAAAATTAAGATTGATTCAAACATCAACCACTACAATATATACGATACGATATACGATACGATACGACAGATATACGATTTTAGTATTCTCAATCCAGTTGAAAACCGGAATTAGATATGAAGTTGATTTTCACAATCCGTACGTTAAACCTAACTTCGGAAGTGGTGCGCTGTTTTCATATCGCGAAGCGCTATTCAGCGCACCACTTCCGAAGTTAGGTTTAACGTACGGATTGTGAGAAAAATCCAACTTCGCTAGCACCCAATTTCGGGTTTCAACTGGATTGAGTATATAAAGATAAGATTCATGTCTGATTACAATATCACCTCAATAATTTCACACCAAGCCATCACTTACCGGAACGGACTCGAATTCATTCTGCGCAGCAGTTTTTCCTGCCTCAGCCAACCGTAGCGTCGTTTTTTCGCTTCACGAGACTTTTCCACCGAAGTCTACAGCAGCTTCTATTGCCTACTCCTGAAAAAACCGCAAAATTCA
>NW_026942071.1:0-61998 GCF_024139115.2 Armigeres subalbatus
AAAGTTAATCAACGATTAACGCCACTTCGTAAATTCGTTGACGTTAATTTTAACGATTGACGATTTTTCCGATAACATTTCCGGTTGAACATTTCGCCGAAAACCATTTGGCGGTTTGTAACTTTTCGCGATACGACATTTTGCGGAATATTAATAATAATAGCTTAGTGTTCATTCATTACCGTTTACAGCAATTATTACCTGCGAGGTTTCTAAGCCATGTTACATTTTTTTTTGCATTCGTGTAACACGAGATTTACACGTTGAAACTTTTATGCCTAAAAAAGTTGAGAAAATCTTTCATCGATAAATGTTCTAGACTGGGCCAAAACTTGAACCTAGCCTCCTTCAGCATAGTCTTGCTTGGCACCCACGCATCTTCCCGCACGACTAAGTAAGCCATCCCAGAATATGTAGAAGTGGATTTCGAAATTTCAATTGCCCCATCTTCTTAAATGGCTCTACATTCCAACTGGAGCTTGGCCTGCTCTTCAATCTAGTTATAAATTGAAAGTTTTTCTATGCCCGCCATTGCATGAGTACTTGTGTGGCAAGCATAATGGATACGCTATACCCAGGGAGTTGAGAATGTTTCATACCGGAAAACATCCTAGACCAGACCGAGTACCGAACTCGCCATCTCCGGATTGGAAATCCTAAGCCTTTGCTCGCAAGGCTATCGCCCCTTACAAACCCTTTATTATATCTGACAGACGGGCCAGATATAATGAAGGGATTATCTCCTCTCTTTACTTTGTTACGGATCGACGTTTTTATAAATAATCCTTTATGTCTCCCTTTTGCCTTATACCGAGAAAACGTATTCATTTAAATATGGCCCTTCAATAATGAGAAATTATGAATGAGAAGAGAGACGTCTCACTTTTCACTCTTCATTTTTCTCTTCTCACTGTAAAAAGTAAGAAGCGCGAAATAAGTAGTGAGCCGTCTCACTACCCACTTCACACTATTCACTTTTCACAGTGAGAAGTGAGAAATGAGGAGTGAGAAGTGAGACGTCTCACTTCTCACTCCTTATTTTTCACTTTTCAAATGTCCTATTCGGTCAAACGACCCTTTCGGCCAAATGACCCTTTCGGTCAAATGACCCTTTCGGTCAAATGGCCCTTTTGACAAAATGGCCCTTTCGGCCAAATGACCCTTTCGGCCAAACGACCCTTTCGACCAAACGATTCTTTAAGGTGGTTATACAACAAAGCCACAAATCGGCCATCTTGGAAACCACGTGTTTTTTCTAGTGATTTTTCAAGAGCACGAATTGAGAGAACCATAACGCCCATGGGGATGAAACATCCGTAGATCGTTTGCTTACTTATGCTAAACAATCGACTTTAATTTCAGCATTGTACGAACATTATTACGCTAGATTTGAACTTTTGATAATAGGAGTAGAAACCGAGTGGTGAATTTAAAATTCACCACATGGCTTGATTGTATAATAGAGTGGGGCGCAGTTGTACGGAAAAACGCAAACTTCGTCCGATCAAGTGAGATCAAGGTTTTTCTGAATCGTTTTGGGACCCCAATCAACTGTGCAAAATATGGGCTCGATTGGTTGCGACCTCGCATGCCGCATCGCGTTTTAGATTTACATGGAGATTAGTATGGGAAAACGTACTTTTTCACATTTTTGCTATTAGCGGCTTCAATTTATCATCAATCACGTGACTCAATACGTTAGCATATAGTCTGGAAGATGCCGAAAGACTTTGCCGAAGAAGGTGCGTAGCTGGAAGGTCTACAAAAAATGTTATTACGTTTCGAAAATTGATTGTTCAAACCATATGCAAGAAATCAATGTTTCTGCCAGCACTACCAATGGTTATCGAAGGGCAAAACTCATCTTCTTTCTTGTCGGATTTTTTTCTTTGTGAAATGATTCCGGATAGCTCCCATTAGCTCTAAAGCCCTATAAGATCAATTATTTTGAAATAACACTCAGTTAAATTATTGGTCTACGTAGTTCGGCAGTGCTGGCAGAATAAATGATTTTTTCATATAGTTTGAACACTCAATCTTCGAAACGTTATAACTTTTTTCGTGGACGTTTCAGCAAAGTTTTTCGGCATCCTTTGGGTTATACTTTAACGCAATGTGCCACTTGGTTTACGATGAACTGAAACCTCTAGTAGTAGAAATGTAAAAATATACGTTCTCCCATACTAATTTCCATACAAACTTCAAACGCGATGCGGAAAGCGAGGAAGCAACCAATCGGTCCCAAATTCTGCACAGTTGTTAAGGACCCAGAATGGCTTCGAAAAACCATTGATTTAAAAAAAATGACCATGACGCCCCACCCTATTGTATAATCACCTTAAGATTTTCTTTGCTAATTTTCGCCTGAAAAATCTGATAAGCTCTTGAATGAACTTCTCTAAAAAAATCTTGATTTTTTCCAAAATATTCACTTGGAAATTATTTGTAGACTCATTTGTAATTTATTCATTAACTTCTTGGATTGAACTTTTGGAATCTCGGATGATTCGGGAATTCTTTGGAATTACCAATACCAACAGAAGCTCTTTGGAATTCCATAAAGAAAATTATTCGGAATTTGAGCAGGAAATTCGTCGGAATTAATGTGAGAAATTGTTACAAATGCCTACAGAACAATGTTGGGAATATCCACGGGATGTTCCTATTCAGTATTTTTCAAAATTTGCAAGGAAAATTCTTCATAATTGTACAAGAGTGCGGCTGGTAGAATGGGTGTTTTAATGTTGGCTTGCTGAGTCTAGACTTATTAGGACTCCTAGTTTGGCATAACGTTGTCAGATTTTTTTGCCACGGCAGAGGAGTTTTCAAGCAAAACTGTCTGGAGTTTTCACGAGAAGTTCACCGGAATTCCATTGGAAAATTATTTAGAATTTCCGCGGAAGATTGTTCAAAATGTAGATTTCAATTTAACAAACCTTTGGATGTTGTGGTAGACATCCATTTATAACAGTCTATTATACCAACTGAGACAAACCCCCTATTAGATGCTAATACTACTAACACTGACACACACGGGAGTAACACATCCAACGCACGATCGAAGACAGCACTTCTAGAGCGAGTAGTCTTCTCGCAACATCGGTGCTTACTAGACTACCGTTATCACCTCGGCTATCACAAATCGTGGCGACGAGTGAAAAATCGAGCGGAAAGTTCATAAATTTTTTTGAAAACTTGTGATTCAGTTTAGTGAAATTGCGTGCTATTAGTCGAGGTATGTAATACGTAGGAAGAAATATGTGGATTACCTATTGATGCAGAATAAAAGAAATTTGAGAAAATGATGCCCGGAAAAGGTTAAATCTGCAATGGACGCCATGTTAGTTTTTAGTGCTGAAATAGCAGAGGTGGATATTATCGTTTGATTTTTTTTAATTGGATTTCATGAATGCTTGGCAAAATGGCTCTTGAAAATAAAGGGAAGTTACTATTTTAAGATCTACAAGTGCTTCGTAAAAAGAAAAAAAATAGTTGAATTCGGACGCCATTTTGTTCTCGATAGTGAAAATGTTAATTGCGGCGCTGGAAAGATGGAGTGATGCCTATAGAGAAGTGTAGGCAGCATCTTACTTGTGTGTGTGTGCGCATATAGGATGCACTCTGTTGAACGGCATCTCATTGATGGAAAATTGCGTATATGAGACTGGAAGTGAAAGATTTTGTTGGTGAATTGAAACAAAGCGGTGTATTAGGAAAATGGCAACGGTCCAGCAGAAAAAAAATCAAATACTTTGTTGTGTGCTCACCGGGAAGTTACAAAGAGGGACTGTATTAGTGACATGATTTTGGTAAACGGAACGGTGTATTAAAAAAAAAACCTTTTTGGACGGCTGCTGTTTAATGGATACTCTCTAGAAAAAGAGAGAAGTTGGGAATGTGTTGGTGAAATAATAATGATTTCAAAGCGGAAACACGGAAAAATGTTTGAGTGAGGAGCGGTGCCATGTGTTAATGAAGAAGAGGAAAAACAATATTTTCAATGGACTCGAGAATGAATCAAGAAACCGATTCAATTACGGTTCTTACGAAAAATGCAGTGTTGCCGATTTAATTACGGCTACAACAAATAAAATGTTTGAAAATAAAAGATGCCGATTTAATTACGGCCGATAACAGTGAAACAGAAGTGTTCTGGCGACACTGCATGTACGCAGCCAAGTCACGATCAACGTTTGGCTAACAAAATAGGTTCTTCAATTTTTCCGTGTTGGGTGACAGTTGACAGACAGAGGAGGAAGAAAAAGGTGAGCAAAAAGTAAAAGTAGATATAACAGGAACATAAACAAAAGTTAGAAGTTGAAAGTGAATAATATTTATGGATAAATGAAAAGTTGAGGAAGAGTATAGATTAAAGAAATTATCGTATAGAAAATTGCATAAATCTGGTCATACGATCACATCACGCATACCGTAAGTAGATCGGGAACATGAAATAAATGTGAATTAAAATTATGCTTCAATGAACAGCTGAGCAATACGGGTGCAAGGCAGTACAGTGGTGCTCAATCATTTCTGAACAATCCACATAATAGAAGGACGAACATTCGACACACTGCTGGAAGAAAAGAGGGAAACAGGTAATCATATAGTACACGCTAAAACTGAATTAGTTAAATTAAGAAATAAAATAATTGACAGAGCAAAACAGGAAGGTGAAGTGAGAAAGGAAGCCTAGGAAAATAAACTTAAAATTGTAAGTAAAGCATTTTATAGTAACGGTAAAAATTTGTAAGACAAAGAACTAAATTTCAAACTTTAATTAAACTTTACAGTTTGATCATCCTTTGGGTTGATTACCAAAAACGGTTTCATTTCTATCCGACCGTCCGAACAAGAAGTAAAAGAAATCAGTTGTTGAATATGGATCGCCAATTAAATTATGGCAGTTTGAATAAAGATTGCCGATTGAATTACGGCTGCTGCTTACACATGCATAGATGATGATATACAAGATAGTTAATTTTTTTTTCAAATCATGTTGAACATTCGAATAAAAATCGGAGACCATTGTTTATTTTTCATTTTCGCAGATTGTAGCAGTTTTAGAAGCGGATAAAATGACGAGCCATGATAGTGTTGTTAACGAACAAGTTGTACAAAATGTACATTTCTTTAGCCCGGCGTCGTACAACCTGCCACATTTTAAATATAAACACCTGCCATCATCCGAGATTCGAAATGCGTGGAACCAATGGATCAGGTGGTTCGAAAGTGTTATGGATGCTGCAGGTGTGGTTGATCATGCCAGTCGAAAGGTCCAGCTTATGGCTATGGGTGGTCTCGAACTCCAAAGTGCCTATTTCGGTCTACCAGGTGTAGAGGAAGATACAACAGGTATCGACCCGGATCCCTACAAAACGGCTAAGGAAAAACTTACCGAGTACTTTTCACCCAAACACCATGATAGCTTCGAGCGCTTTCTTTTCTGGTCCATGGCTCCGGACAGCGATGAGTCTATTGAAAAGTTTGCTTCGCGTGTGCAGCAAAAAGCCGAGAAGATTTGCTTCGGAAAATCGGAAACAGAAAGTAGGCACATCGCCATAATGGACAAAATAATACAATACACCCCTGACGATCTTAGACAAAAGTTATTGGAAAAGGAAAGGCTTACTTTAGATGACACGACCAAGATTGTTAATGCGCATCAATCGGTTAGATACCAATCTGCCAGGATGAACCACAAAGGAGTAGATCCAAAATTTGAGCACTCTGTAAATCATCTTTCGTCAAGCAGCACTGGCACGGATAGGAAACCTCGATGCCAGCGGTGTGGCTTCAACCAACATCGTCAAGGAGAGCGGTGCCCTGCTGTAAATAAAACCTGCCTCCGTTGTGGCAAAGTTGGACACTTCCGTACAGTTTGTCACTCTGGCAATCGTTCTGATCCGGTAAGTAAAAAAAAAAAAACGATTATCTGACATTTAATTAAATTATAATATTGAACATTCAGGAATCTTTTGATCGCAAACGCAAGCAGCATTTCGTTAAAAGTGATCCTTCTTACGCCTCTAAGCGACCCAAAAGAGTTTACAATGTTACAGAGGAAAAAGAACAGGAAAATTTGCCTGTTTACAATGTGGGAGAAGATAATGATGAACTTATAAAATGTCATGTTGGTGGAGTTGGAATCTTTATGTTGATAGATTCCGGTTCCAAATATAATCTGATTGATGATACAACTTGGGAACTCATGAAGATGAGGGATGTTAAGATTAGTAATGAGAGGAAAGATAACAACAAACGTTTTCTGGCATATGGAAGAATCCCACTAAAGCTTCTAACGGCATTCGAAGCAGAGTTGCAAATCGACGATGGTAATAACAGTCTCAAAACAACAGCATCGTTCTACGTAATCGAGAAAGGTCAGCAACCGTTATTAGGCAAACTCACTGCTCAACAGCTAGGAGTATTAAGGATTGGTCTCCCTAGCCAGTCAACTTTAGTTAACCGCGTGGATAGCCCGGCTAAAGCATTTCCGAAAATGAAGGGTATCAAACTGAGTATCCCGGTAGATAAAAGCGTTCCTCCAGTAATTCAGCCTCTTCGTCGGTGTCCCATTCCCGTTGGAAAAAGTTAAATCCAAGATAGATGAGCTACTCGAGATGGACATAATTGAGAAAGTAACTAGACCGTCATCTTGGGTTTCACCACTTGTGCCGATCCTTAAAGAAAATGGAGAATTGAGATTGTGCATAGATATGAGGCGGGCCAATAAAGCCATTCAACGACTTAATCACCCCTTGCCTGTATTCGACGATATGATTGTCAAATTTCGTCACGCCAAATTCTTCACTTTGCTTGATATAAAGCAAGCTTTTCATCAGGTCGAAATCACTGAAAGTAGCCGCGATGTTACTACTTTCATCACTAACTGGGGCCTCTATCGTTATAAGAGATTGCTTTTTGGCGTGAACTGCGCACCAGAACTTTTCAAAATTTGATGGAAAGCATATTAGCTGATTGTCCCAACACGGTCGTATTCATTGATGACATATTACTGTTTGGCAATACTGAGGCCGAACATGACGCAGCTGTAAAACAAACACTGAGCGTACTGAACAGATATGGAATCATGTTGAACGATCACAAATGCAAATTTAAACAGCGAGAGGTTGACTTTCTGGGCCACAGATTATCAGAAGAAGGTATTTCAGCAAGCAAAGACAAAGTTAGATCAATTGAGGGTTGCAGGGCGCCTCAAACCAGAGAGGAGCTTAGGAGCTTTCTAGGGCTTGTCACATATGTGTCCAGGTGAGATTTGTGCTTTAAGTAACTTGAAAAAATGCATTTATGCACAGCTAAAAAAAAATAAATAAATAAAATCTCAATTTTTTTTTCAAATTTACAAATAGGTTCATTCCCGATTTAACAACTATAAATCATCCCCTGAGGCAGTTGCTTAAGCAAAATTCACAATTTGCTTGGCTGAAAGAACATCAGAATTCGTTCGACAAGATTAAGGCACTGGTCGGATCAGCCGGCAGTTTAGGATTCTATGATCCAAATGACAGAACATTACTTGTAACAGATGCATCCAACGTAGGGTTAGGAGCTATTCTTATCCAGTTCAAAGGGAATATTCCGCGAATAATAAGCTATGCTTCGAAGAGTCTTACAAACACGGAGAAAAACTATCCTCCTATAGAAAAGGAAGCACTTGGTATAGTTTGGGCTGTTGAACGATTCAAAATCTATTTATTGGGAATAACTTTTGAACTCGAGACCGATCATCGTCCGCTGGAAACATTATTTTCAACAACATCAAAGCCTACAGCAAGAATCGAGCGTTGGTTGTTGAGAATTCAGGCGTTCCGTTTTAAGGTGGTTTATCGCAAGGGCTCAACAAATCTAGCAGACTGTTTATCTCGTCTTGCCGCTCATGTTGATGACCACGAGTGGCATGATGATTCTGAAGTGTTCATAAGGCGTGTGGTAGTCGAAACCATATCTTCCCTGTCTAGTAATGGAAACAGTACCGAATACGACTCTGGAACGGAATGCATAATAAGATCTGTTCAAGAATGTGCTGCAATTGACATAGCAGAAGTCATAACTGCCACATCATCAGATCCAGAGCTCCAAAAGCTCATCGAATGCATCAACAGCAACAAATGGAGCCAGGATGATTTGAAAGATTATGCTCCATTCCGTCTCGAACTATCTAGCGTCAATAACCTTGTCATGCGGGGTACCAAACTCGTCATTCCCAAATGCCTACGTTCTCGAATGTGCCAATTGGCTCATGAAGGACATCCGGGCCAATCTATGATGAAACGCCGACTACGCGAAAGATGTTGGTGGCCGGGTATTGATAAGGAAGCAGTGAAAATTTGCGAAACATGTGAAGGATGCCAATTAGTACAAACGACTAACCCTCCTGAACCGATGATGCGTCGCAACCTTCCTGAGAAACCCTGGATAGATGTGGCAATTGATTTCTTGGGTCCTATGCCAACGGGAGAATATATCTTGGTAATAGTGGATTATTATAGTCGGTTTATGGAAATCGAGATCATGCAGCGAATTACAGCCCATGAAACCATCAAACGACTGAGACGCATATTCCGAACATGGGGCCCACCAAGAACGATTACTCTTGACAATGCAAAGCAATTCATATCGATAGATTTTGAAGAATTTTGTAAGACGATTGGTATACATCTAAACCACACATCACCATACTGGCCACAAGCGAACGGTGAAGTTGAGAGGCAAAATAGATCGTTACTCAAACGAATGAAGATAGCTCACGCCCTATATAACGACTGGAAAGCCGAACTCGATGATTACTTAGACCTCTACAACAACACACCGCACACAATAACAGGAAAAGCACCAAGTGAATTACTACAAGGACGAAAATTGCGCTCTAAACTGCCAGCGTTCGAGGATCTTGAAAGTACACCACCAAGCTCTGACTTTCGAGACCAGGATTTCGAAAAAAAGATGCTACAGAAGGAGAGAGAAGATGCTAAACGTAGAGCCAAACCAAGTGACATCTCAGCTGGCGATGTTGTTCTGATGAAGAATTTGCTCCCAACGAATAAACTGTCAACAAACTTCTTAAAAGAAAAGTTCATCGTGTTGAGCAGAAATGGATCCAATGTCACAGTTCAGTCGAACGATACAGGAAAGAAATATGATCGAAACATATCTCATTTGAGGAAGTTGATTCGCCCAGCCCAAGTCTCGAACTCGGATTCAACAAGCACACCAGACAACGAAGATAACTCTCTGGATTCTCCAAAGGACGTAGTAACCGAACCATCATCATCCCATCTTCCAACACCTACTCTTCGGCGATCGAATCGTACTATCAGACCCAAGGACCGATTTAGCCCTTCAAGATAAGTATTGACACGACGCTATATGGTCAATTGACCTATTCATGACTATGCTATAATTTATATTGTTATTCATTAAAATAAATTAAAATTCCGTTAAAAAAGGGGATGTGGTAGACATCCATTTATAACAGTCTATTATACCAACTGAGACAAACCCCCTATTAGATGCTAATACTACTAACACTGACACACACGGGAGTAACACATCCAACGCACGATCGAAGACAGCACTTCTAGAGCGAGTAGTCTTCTCGCAACATCGGTGCTTACTAGACTACCGTTATCACCTCGGCTATCACAGATGTCAACCAAAAAATTGCTATGATTTTTAAAGGATTTTTTTTGGATTTCTACGATAAGTTCTTGTTACAGTAGACGTTCGATGATTGAGAGTTATTTAATTGCAATTCGAATACACTTCTACTGCATCTGACGTCGACTGACAACCTATTGCCGTCTAGAATACGTTGCAGTTATCTAGCGGTATTCGCTAATTGAAGCGTAAACATGTTGCAGTTATCTAACGACTAGTGTATTGTCTATAAGTATATTGTCCATAATATTGTCTATAATTCTTGGGAAATTCCATTAGCTGAAAACAAAATACGGCCGAACTTGTAATTTGGCCGAAAAATTCGTTTGCCCAAAAAGCTCGAGAATGCCGTTTGGTCGGAATGATCGTTTGACAGAATGGGTCAATTGGCTGAAAATGTCGTTTGGCACTACAGGTCATACGGCCAAATGCCAATTACTGATCGGAAAATATGGTCAACCCGTTTGACCAAATGACATTTACGGCGAATTAGCCTTTTTGTCAAACGACCATTGAACGAAATTTGGTAACCTCTCTACTTTTTAAGTCGATACTGGCCTTTAAGCCAAAAGTCATCTAACCAAATCCTATTAAGCCGAACTGAACGTATATCCGAAACTGTTATCAGGTCGAAAATGGTTTGTCCGAAAATATAGTTTGGCCAAAAGCAACATACAGCCGAAAGGGACGTTCGGCCGAACTGGTAATTAGGCCGTTTAAAATCGTTAGACCGAATAGATCATTTGACAGAAAATGCCGTTTGGTAGGAATGGCCATTTGGCAGAAAGAACGATTTGGCTGGAAAGAAAGGACATTTTTGGGCCAAATACGGTATTTTCAGTCAAATGACCCATTAGGGAAAACTAATTTTTGGGTAAAATTACCAGATCAGCAGAATGTTCTCTTTGGCTGTATGTAGCTGTCGATCAAACAACATTTTGAATAAGATAGAACTGAACATGAACAACAGCATCACACACGGCAACGGCATCATCGGCAACACACACGAGCTGGGAACAGCTTTCATAGTGATGGGCGATATGCAAAGGCGCGTGATCGGGTGGTGGCCGATCAATGAAAGAATGTGCAGGTTGAGGATCAAAGGCCAGTTCTTCAACTTCAGCATAATCAACGTCCATAGCCCACACTCCGGACGCACTGATGATGATAAGGACGCATTCTACGCGCAGCTGGAACGTGAGCACGACAGCTGCCCAAGCCACGTCAAAATCATCATAGGAGATTTGAACGCTCAGGTTGGCCAAGAGGAGGAGTTTAGACCGACTATTAAAAGTTCAGCGCTCACCGGCTGACGAACGAAAACGGCCTACGACTAATTGATTTTGCCGCCTCCAAGAATATGGCCATTCGCAGCACCTACTTCCAACACAGCCTCCCGTATCGGTACACCTGGAGATCACCACTGCAGACAGAATCACAAATCGACCACGTTCTGATTGATGGACGGCACTTCTCCGACATTATCGACGTCAGGACATATCGTGGCGCTAACATCGATTCTGACCACTATCTGGTGATGGTTAAACTGCGCCCAAAACTATCCGTCATCAACAATGTTCGGTACCAACGACCGCCGCGGTACGACCTAGAGCGACTGAAGCAACCTGATGTCGCCACTGCATACGCGCAGCATCTCGAGGCAGCGTTGCCGGAAGAGGGTGAGCTCGATGGGACCCCTCTTGAGGACTGCTGGAGTGAGGTCAAAGCAGCCATTAACGACGCAGCGGAGAACAACGTCGGGTATATGGGTCGAAGTCGACGGAACGATTGGTTCGACGAAGAGTGCAGACAGATTCTGGAGGAGAAGGACGCAGCGCGGGCAGTCGCGCTGCAGCAAGATACCCGGCAGAACGTGGAACGTTATAGATGGAAGCGGAGACAGCAGACCCGCCTTTTTCAGGAGAAGAAACGCCACTTGAAAGAAGCGGAGTGCGAGGAGATGGAACAGCTGTGCCGTTCTCAAGATACACGCAAGTTCTATCAGAAGCTCAACGCATCCCGCAAAGGCTTCGTGCCGCGAGCCGAAATGTGCCGGGATAAGGATGGGAGCATCTTGACGGACGAACGTGTGGTGATCGAAAGGTGGAAGCAGCACTACGAGGAGCATCTGAATGACGCTGAGAGTACAGGCAGTGAAAGTCAAGGCAGCGGAGGAGATGACTTCGTCAGTTCAGCGGACGATGGAAGCCAACCAGCCCCCACCTTGAGGGAAGTTAAGGATGCCATCCAACAGCTAAAGACCAATAAAGCAGCTGGTAAGGATGGTATCGGAGCTGAGCTCATCAAGATGGCCCCGGGAAAGCTAGCCACTTGCCTGCACAAACTGATAGTCAGAATCTGGGAAACCAAACAGCTACCGGAGGAGTGGAAGGAAGGGGTTATATGCCCCATCTACAAGAAAGGCGACAAACTGGAGTGTGAGAACTTTCGAGCGATCACCATCCTTAATGCCGCCTACAAAGTGATATCCCAGATCATCTTCCGTCGTCTGTCACCATTAGTGAATGAGTTCGTGTGAAGTTATCAAGCCGGCTTCGTTGACGGCCGCTCGACAACGGACCAGATCTTTACTGTACGGCAAATCCTTCAAAAATGCCGTGAATACCAGGTCCCAACGCACCATCTGTTCGTTGATTTCAAGGCGGCATACGACAGTATAGACCGCGTAGAGCTATGGAAAATTATGGACGAGAACAGCTTCCCTGGGAAGCTTACCAGACTGATCAAAGCAACGGTGGATGGTGTGCAAAACTGTGTGAAGATTTCGGGCGAACACTCCAGTTCGTTCGAATCACGCCGGGGACTAAGACAAGGTGATGGACTTTCGTGCCTGTTGTTCAACATTGCGCTAGAAGGTGTGATGCGGAGAGCCGGGTGTAACAGCCGGGGTACGATTTTCAACAGATCCAGTCAATTTATTTGCTTCGCGGATGACATGGACATTGTCGGCCGAACATTTGCAAAGGTGGCAGAACTGCCCGCCTGGGAAGCAGTGTTACGATAGACGGGGATACCTTCGAGGTGGTCGAGGAATTCGTCTACCTCGGATCCTTGCTAACGGCTGACAACAACGTTAGTCGTGAAATACGAAGGCGCATCATCCGTGGAAGTCGGGCCTACTACGGGCTCCAGAAGAAACTGCGGTCGAAAAAGATTCGCCACCGCACCAAATGTGTCATGTGCAAGACGCTTATAAGACCGGTTGTCCTCTACGGACATGAAACATGGACAATGCTCGAGGAGGACTAGCAAGCACTCGGAGTATTCGAGAGACGGGTGCTTAGAACCATCTTTGGCGGTGTGCAAGAAGACGGTGTGTGGCGGCGAAGAGTAAACCATGAGCTCGCCCAACTCTACGGTGAACCCAGTATCCAGAAGGTAGCTAAAGCCGGAAGGGTACGATGGGCAGGACATGTTGCAAGAATGCCGGACAGAAACCCTGCAAAGATGGTGTTCGCTTCCGATCCGGCAGATACGAGACGGCGTGGAGCGCAGCGAGACCAGGTGCAAAACGACTTGGCGAGCGTGGGGCGTATCCGAGGATGAAGAGATGCGGCCTCGAACCGTGTATTGTGGCGTCAAATTGTTGATTCAGTGTTACATATATGTTTAGATGTAAACTAAATAAATGAATGATGAATGAACATGAACAAACAATAACGTACTTGAAAAAAAAAGATAAAGCTCATATTTTCATACTTAAAGAAAAAACCTTTGTTACACGGAACAAAGCATACAATGATTAATCAATAAAAATAATTAACCCAGAAGAAAGTGTTTGAAACTACAATTGGTATGTTAAAATAATAGAGGTAGTAAATTATAGAGGAAGATTGTCGCTGTCGTCACTGGCAAAACATCTTTTGCTGGTGAGGACAGGGCGCTGAATGTCAACGAAGGAAAAATCAGTAAGTTTTGACAGTTTGGGAGAACAAAGGAAACCTCAGCGGTTATCGGTATCTGATGGCTTTTATGTTGCTCGGACTGTAAGGCCGTTCGAATTATGAATTTTAGTCATCATCTGCCTCATCTTTTCCTAAACACAACACGCTTCACGATAGAGTAGTACATTCGAATTTTGGTAGCGCAAAGGTAGCCGCAGCCTTTCTAACTCATGGTTCCGTTAATCCCAATTTCGTCATCTGATTATATCAAACTATCAAGATATTAAAGTCCTCCGGTGGTCCGGCTACTGCAAAGTTTGAGGGGCTTTTCCCGTTGACATTCAACCAGCTGATCCTGAAGGCGTTGATGGTGGACCCAGCGCAAAGAAGCTCAGCTCGTTAAGCACGTTAAGTGGCCAATTTTTGCTTACTCTTGGAATCCACCTTGCGGCATGTCAAACTTCATAATTTAGCAAAACAAGTACACTGGAGTCCATTTCGGTGATTTTCGATCGAATTGACCACCTTCCGGGTACTTTCAGGTAGACCTGTGCGCTGATTGAAATGTTACCGGCGGTGGCGTGATAGATCATTTTCAGCCAGCGGCGGCGGCGTGGCGGCGTCACGCCGTTTTTGATTGGCGGCTGCGTGGATCGACGTGAACCAGTTTCTGAAAAAAATTTGCGCTTGAAACTGGTTCACGCCGTTCCACGCCACCGCTGATCACCAACGGCGTGACGCCGCCGCCGCTGCCTGAAAATGATCTATTACACCACCGCCGGTAAAATTTCAATTAGCGCACAGGTATACCTGGAAGTACCCGGAAAAATTTCTTCAGAAGTTCCTCCAGGAATTCTTCCTGAAGTTCCTCCACGAGTTTTTTCAAAAGATCGTCAAGAAATTCTATTGGACATTCCTGCAGATATTCCTTCATAAGTTCCTTCGGATGTTCTTTCAGGAAGCTTCTCCAAGAATTCCTTCAGGAATTCCTCCGGAAGTTCCTCCAGGAATTCCTCCGGAAGTTCCTCCAGGAATTCCTCCGGAAGTTCCTCCAGGAATTCCTCCGGAAGTTCTTCCAGGATAATAATTATAATAATTCCTCCGAAAGTTCCTACAGTAATTCCTCTGCAAGATCCTCCAGTAGTTCCTCCAGTAGCTCCTCCGGAAGTTTCTCCAGGAGCTCCTGCCGAAGTTCCTCCGGGAGTTCTTCCGGAAGTTCCTTTATGGATTAACCAGTATGTTCCACCAGGAATTCCCCGGAAGTTCCTCCAGGAATTCATCCGGAAAATCCTCCAGAAATTTCTGGAATTCCAGGTGGCCAATTCCATTTTCCGGACGAATTCTTGGAGGAACTTCCGGAGGAATTCCTGGAGAAACTTTCGGAGGAATTCCTGGAGGAGCTTCCGGAGGAATTCGCGAAGGAACTTCCAGACGAAATCCGGGAGGAATTTCTGGAGGAGCTTCCCAGAGGCACTTACGGAGGAATGTCCAATGGAATTTCTTGACGATCTTTTAAAAAAAACTAGTGGGGGAACTTCTGGAAGATTTCCTTGACGAACTTCTGAAAAAAATTTGCGCTTGAAACTGGTTCACGCCGTTCCACGCCACCGCTGATCACCAACGGCGTGACGCCGCCGCCGCTGCCTGAAAATGATCTATTACACCACCGCCGGTAAAATTTCAATTAGCGCACAAGTATACCTGGAAGTACCCGGAAGGTGGCCAATTCGATCGAAAATCGCCGAAATATACTCCACTGTACTTGATTTGAAAAATCATGAAGTTTGACATGTCGCAAGATGGGTTCCAAGATTGAACGGATATTGGCCACTTCTCCAAGGGAACCAGGCCCTGAAAGCAACCGAAGGGTGGCCAATTCGATCGAAATCCGCCGAAATGTACTCCAGTGTACTTGTTTTGCAAAATTATGAAGTTTGACAGAAAAAGGGATCATATGTATCCCCTACTCAACATTCAACATTTTTTTTCCCTCTCAGAGATAGACATAAGTGTACAAAGCTGCATTGTACAAGTGTTATGAGCTTAGCAACTAAATGCCTCCCGATTACCAACGTGGAGCAGCTTGCAGCAATGATGGTGCTGAGAATTTTTGAATTTGTTTTCAGTAGTGAGACAAATATCCTTTAAAACAAAAAAAAACTCGCCGGAAGCCGTGCCTACACGAATTTTTCAACCGAGAGCTTGAAAACGGCTACAACGGAAGTTAGGGAAAAAAATCAGCGCTAGAGAAACACAATATGCTCGGCTGTGTCTGTGCCACTCCACTGTTTTTGCTTTGCATAATTTAATTTGAATTAGAATCAGTGCTGTCATGGCAAATCATGAGCTGGTTACTCATACATTTAAAATTTTGCGCCCCTTGGAAAATCCGCCCATCAAACTTTATTGTTTTTCAAAATTGCGCCCCACGCCTAAATGTGAATAAATTCAATTTAGTACTTATTCTAGATCAAACAAAACACGTAATACCGCCAGAGTAACACCAGAAATTAGTTTGATGCGTCATATACATCTGCATAAACAAGAATTCATATGTAAAGCACAGACAAACAGACATAACACTCCTCAAATTCCCATCGTTTACTAATTTACTGGTCAATTCAAATAATCATTACTTGGTCAATCGATCACTCGTGGCGCGTGCATCGTTTTTGCTCGAGTTCAATTGGCATGTTAGAATGAAAGTGAAATTCTAATGAAATAGGATCTTCAAAATATAGACTGTGATGGAACGGAACTCCTATAGTTTTCAAAATACCAATGAAATTTCGCTTTCTAAACTCATTGAATGTAATGTAATGGTTTATGTGCCGACTTCTTTCAAAAACAATTATGTTGATGAGTAAAACATTGGTCGAAATTTCAACTGTACTTTGTATTGAATATCTGATTATTTTTTTTCTTGATTACTCCGCCCTCTGTCCAAGTCAAGTTTTTATTGTCTATTTAAATCGCCTCCATTTAATACCAATGCATTTTTATCTAAAAAAAATTATAGAAAACTTTTACTTAATTTATAGGTCCTACGCCCCTTTAATTGATAACTGCCTCAACAAAGGTTGTTTTTCATACGAAATGCCTAACTTTGACAAGCTAGCCTTTCTTATTACCTCATATAATTAAAACATTTTCCAAAGGAAATACCGCCAACTTAGAATGCGTTTTTGAAATAGCTTCAAACCAGTATCGAAACTTCTGAAGATATTTTCACTAATTTGCAATGCTTTTAGGAAAATTTTGCACTCTGATTATTTGCTGTAAAGAAAGGTTATCATTTCACTCCGACAACGAACTTTTTATAAAAGGCTCTTAGACCCATAGTATTATATACCAATCGACTCAGCTCAACAAACTGAACAAATGTCTTTACGTCCGCGTCCGTTGAATTTCGCCTGCATCCGACATTTTTTTCTTTTTTTTTTAAGTTTTGTCTCCACAAATTTAGGTACCTATCTTCATTTAACAAACATTCCATAAAGGTTCCCCCAAACACACGCGACGCGACCGTCGTGACGCGATTCTATCGCTTGGCGACAGCGATTCTGTCGCCGTAGGTATGGAAGCGTAAATAGGATATTGCCTGCAGCGACCCAACGATAGAATCGCGACGACTAGTTGTCGCCGTCGCGGCGATGAAATCGCTTAGGTCTGGGGAGGCCTTAAAAATGCTTGTTTTCACACTCCTAAGCTTTACTTCATTAACAGTTTTACGCCCATGTGTTTTGGACGTTTAAAATGCTTCTGGGCAACTTCAATCGTATAGTGGCATGTGCTGAGAAATGTCGGTTTGATTCCTACCCTAGTAAAAAGATTTTTTTTCGGCATCGGAAAATTTATCACTAATCAACAAAAGTGTTGCATGAGAGTACTGTCCGTTGTCTAAGCCAAGACAAATTTGTTATCGTGGTGTGTCACGGTAAAATGAAAACTAATAAGGTGTACCGGCTTAAATTTTAATTTTAAATGTTCATCAATCGACCAAAACAAACTATTCACTATCAGGGTTTCGACTTTTCATTTCAATGAGACCAAAGCAAGCGTTTTTCGGACCAAGGGAAAATCTTGTTTCGTTGTTTATGTTGAGGATCATCTTTCACCCATCAATCTTTTCTCCAGAATTAGCATTGGACGATAAACGAAAATCTTGCCTATTAGATGAAAATCTTTTTTCGTTTCATTTCTTTTACCTCTCACTCACTTTTCGCGAGAATTATCGCAGAACAATTACAAAATTGTTTGGCCGCTCCGGGATTCGAACCCAGAATAGTAACAATAATAGCTGTAGGGATGCGCTTACTTTAGCCACAACACCACGTTATCGGTATAAAAGAGTGAAGTTATTTGTTCCACATAAGCTACTACCATTTGCATTTATGATGCTACGAAAACACTCGAATATGAAAGAAAAAGAGCAAACCAACGTTCAGTGGCAATCGAAGTGAGCGAAAAATTGTTATCACTCTCCAGGGTGTTTTTCTTTCCCGAAAAACGATTTCTCCCCGAAAACTTTCGTGAGGGAAAATCATGTGCTCCTGAGATTGAGTGAGCATTACGAACCCTGTTCACTATGAATGCCTTAGAGCAATTAAATTGTACTCCAATTGCTACTAAGGCCGCCCTCACATAACTTACAAGACCGCCCAACTCACAATAAAGGTCTCAGAGTAACCATAATGTATTCAAATCGAATCTGTGTCTAACTTCATGGGTTTCAGACGTTCGCTGAGCTCATTATGGATGCCTCGAATCAAACATATTGTACTAAAATTGATTCTATGTCCGCACTACAAAACTCAAAGTATCTATCAACTTACTATGAAGGCATCAGAGTAAATCAAATCTATGTCCGCCCACTCAAGGGACTCAGATGATCACTCATTTCACAATGAACACCTCAGGCTCAGAGTAATCAAATTGTACTCAAATCGAATCTGTGTCCGCCTTCATGAGACTCAGATGATCGCTCGATTCACTATGAAAGCCTCAGAGTAACCGAATTGTACTCAAATCAAATTCATGTCCACCCACATGGGACTTAGACGATCACTCATTTAACTATGAGCACCTACGAGTAACCAAATTGTAATCAAATCGAATCTGAGTCATGCCCTCACGGAGCTCTAGCAAGGACTCAAGACACTATGAACGTCTCAAGGCAACAGTTTTGAACTCAAACTCATGATGTATCCGCCCTCATGGGGCTCTGGCGAGCGCTCAATTCACTATAAACTGTAGGATTGAGATGAATTAGATTGAATTTAAATAAAGGTCTAATATTTGAATTTATTGGCAATACTATAAATTACTCGGAACCTACTAATCATTCATAAAAGTGTATTATTAATAACAACCCTATTTACGAGACAAATGTCAAAACGAGATTCATAAGTGTTTGAAAGAGAAAGAAAGAGCGAGAGACTATGCACGGGTAGTCTGCATGTATCAGGTGACAGAAGCTTCAGTTCATTTCATTCATTTTCATTTATTTAGTCTACATCTATACAGATAACACTGAATCAACAATTTGACGCCACAATACACGGTTCGAGGCCGCATCTCTCCATCCTCGAATACGCCCCACGCTCGCCAAGTCGTTCTGCACCTGGTCTGCCCATCTCGCTCGCTGCGCTCCACGTCGTCTCGTACCTGCCGGATCGGAAGCGAACACCATCTTTGCAGGGTTGCTGTCCGGCATTCTTGCAACATGCCCTGCCCATCGTACCCTTCCGGCTTTAGCTACCTTCTGGATACTGGGTTCGCCGTAGAGCTGGGCGAGCTCATGGTTCATTCTTCGCCGCCACACACCGTCTTCTTGTACACCGCCAAAGATGGTCCTAAGCACCCGTCTCTCGAATACTCCGAGTGCTTGCAAGTCCTCCTCGAGTATTGTCCATGTTTCATGTCCGTAGAGGACTACCGGTCTTATTAACGTCTTGTACATGACACATTTGGTGCGGTGGCGAATCTTTTCGACCGCAGTTTCTTCTGGAGCCCGTAGTAGGCCCGACTTCCACAGATGATGCGCCTTCGTATTTCACGACTAACGTTGTTGTCAGCCGTTAGCAAGGATCCGAGGTAGACGAATTCCTCGACCACCTCGAAGGTATCCCCTGTCTATCGTAACACTGCTTCCCAGGCGGGCCCTGTCGCGCTCGGTTCCGCCCACAAGCATGTACTTTGTCTTTGACGCATTCACCACCAGTCCAACTTTTGTTGCTTCACGTTTCAGGCGGGTGTACAGTTCTGCCACCTTTGCAAATGTTCGGCCGACAATGTCCATGTCATCCGCGAAGCAAATAAATTGACTGGATCTGTTGAAAATCGTACCCCGGTTGTTACACCCGGCTCTCCGCATGACACCTTCTAGCGCAATGTTGAACAACAGGCACGAAAGTCCATCACCTTGTCTTAGTCCCCGGTGCGATTCGAACGAACTGGAGTGTTCGCCCGAGATCTTCACACAGTTTTGCACACCATCCACCGTTGCTTTGATCAGTCTGGTAAGCTTTCCAGGAAGCTGTTCTCGTCCATAATTTTCCATAGCTCTACGCGGTCTATACTGTCGTATGCCGCCTTGAAATCAACGAACAGATGGTGCGTTGGGACCTGGTATTCACGGCATTTTTGAAGGATTTGCCGTACAGTAAAGATCTGGTCCGTTGTCGAGCGGCCGTCAACGAAGCCGGCTTGATAACTTCCCACGAACTCGTTCACTAATGGTGACAGACGACGGAAGATGATCTGGGATATCACTTTGTAGGCGGCATTAAGGATGGTGATCGCTCGAAAGTTCTCACACTCCAGTTTGTCGCCTTTCTTGTAGATGGGGCATATAACCCCTTCCTTCCACTCCTCCGGTAGCTGTTCGTTTTCCCAGATTCTGACTATCAGTTTGTGCAGGCAAGTGGCCAGCTTTTCCGGGCCCATCTTGATGAGCTCAGCTCCGATACCATCCTTACCAGCTGCTTTATTGGTCTTTAGCTGTTGAATGGCATCCTTAACTTCCCTCAAGGTGGGGGCTGGTTGGTTTCCATCATCCGCTGAACTGACGTAGTCATCTCCTCCGCTGCCTTGACTTTCATTGCCTGTACTCTCAGCGCCATTCAGATGTTCCTCGTAGTGCTGCTTCCACCTTTCGATCACCACACGTTCGTCCGTCAAGATGCTCCCATCCTTATCCCGGCACATTTCGGCTCGCGGCACGAAGCCTTTGCGGGATGCGTTGAGCTTCTGATAGAACTTGCGTGTATCTTGAGAACGGCACAGCTGTTCCATCTCCTCGCACTCCGCTTCTTCCAGGCGGCGTTTCTTCTCCTGAAAAGGCGGGTCTGCTGTCTCCGCTTCCGTCTATAACGTTCCACGTTCTGCCGGGTACCTTGCTGCAGCGCGACCGCCCGCGCTGCGTCCTTCTCCTCCAGAATCTGTCTGCACTCTTCGTCGAACCAATCGTTCCGTCGACTTCGACCCATATACCCGACGTTGTTCTCCGCTGCGTCGTTAATGGCTGCTTTGACTGTACTCCAGCAGTCCTCAAGAGGGGCCCCATCGAGCTCACCCTCTTCCGGCAACGCTGCCTCAAGATGCTGCGCGTATGCAGTGGCGACATCAGGTTGCTTCAGTCGCTCTAGGTCGTACCGCGGCGGTCGTCGGTACCGAACATTGTCGATGACGGATAGTTTTGGGCGCAGTTTAACCATCACCAGATAGTGGTCAGAGTCGATGTTAGCGCCACGATATGTCCTGACGTCGATAATGTCGGAGAAGTGCCGTCCATCAATCAGAACGTGGTCGATTTGTGATTCTGTCTGCAGTGGCGATCTCCAGGTGTACCGATACGGGAGGCTGTGTTGGAAGTAGGTGCTGCGAATGGCCATATTCTTGGAGGCGGCGAAATCAATTAGTCGTAGGCCGTTTTCGTTCGTCAGCCGGTGAGCGCTGAACTTTCCAATAGTCGGTCTAAACTCCTCCTCTTGGCCAACCTGAGCGTTCAAATCTCCTATGATGATTTTGACGTCGTGGCTTGGGCAGCTGTCGTACTCACGTTCCAGCTGCGCGTAGAATGCGTCCTTATCATCATCAGTGCTTCCGGAGTGTGGGCTATGGACGTTGATTATGCTGAAGTTGAAGAACCGGCCTTTGATCCTCAACCTGCACATTCTTTCATTGATCGGCCACCACCCGATCACGCGCCTTTGCATATCGCCCATCACTATGAAAGCTGTTCCCAGCTCATGTGTGTTGCCGCAGCTCTGGTAGATGGTATGATTACCTCTAAACGTTCGCACCATTGATCCCTTCCAACAAACCTCCTGCAGCGCTACGATGCCGAATCCACGGTCCTTGAGCACATCGGCGAGTATGCGTGTGCTCCTGATGAAGTTGAGAGATTTGCAGTTCCACGAACCGAGTTTCCAATCGCTAGTCCCTTTTCGTCGCAGTGGTCTTCGCCGATGGTTCCGGTCCGTACTCTCTTGTTGATTGTTCGTTGCTTATGATTTTTAAAGGCTGGCTTGCAGGGCCTGACACCAAACCCCCTAAATTTCCGGAGGACCATTCCTCCTTATTTCCGGTGGACCATGGTGCACAGTTTCACTTTAGAGTCCCTCGCTGGCACTCGGACGATGATCAGCCGCCCCTAACATGGAGAACAGACGCTGTTGTGAGCCGATCCTGACATGGAGAACAGACGCTCAATAAGATTTGCACCTCCGGAGAGGAGCAAACCCCCCTTCCCTGTCAGCATACGACCATAGTTCCCACCGGGGTTGGTTACCCGATCTTCCCTAAGGTTGCTCGTATCCCGGCCAGCACCGCGGGGAGGTAGGGATAGGAGTTGCTGGGTAAGAGGCTAAGGACCGCGAGATGGGGTCTATTTTATTCCTTCAGGTACGCGAAGTACCAATGGTACGCTTTACCCAGCATTTGCCGTGACAGAAGCTTCAGTTTTAAGACGGATGTAGTAGAGAGTGGAAGTGAAAAAAGTGAAATGTTGAATAAAATTGTAAGTGTTGAAAGAAAAAATGAAAATGTGTTTTGATTTGAAAGACTCCGACAATGGCGCTAGTCGGTAAGTACCGTAATGTGTTCTTTTTGTTCTGTTGGCAAATTTATTTTGATTTGTTCCTACCTTGACCTGGAGATGGAGCAAAGAAATGTGACAATCAATATTGGTGATTTTGTTTTGTTTATGCAGAGGACTTGGTCAGCTCCGTTGCGTGTACATTGGACAGTTTATGCACCATTTTGTTTATGCGTCAAATTAACCATATGACGGTTGATGGTTTTCTTGCATTATGGCGGATGCACAGGGCTGTTTAAGAGTTTAATTTTAATATGTTCCATTTATTTTTTACAAAGTCATTCGAGAAGTTGGAACTATTATGTTAAGAACCAACCTAGTTTGGGACTAATTCACTTGATGGCGCTAATATATATATAATTAACGAATGTATTGGATATCTCTGAATCTGTTAGAAATTGAATGTGCCATCTTCTGCGAAGTTGTTTGTAAGGTTAAAACCATTTTATTGACAACCAATTAATTTGAAATTCATTCGCTTGGCGACGCTAGTGTACAGGAAATTAAATCAATTTGACAAATAATATAAGTGATACCTTTTCGGTTTTGGTTATGCAGATGTCTTGTCAGTTTCGTTGTGTGTACAATTTATGTACCATTATGTACTTACCACATGGCTGTTGATGGTTTTCTTGCGTTATTGCGGATGCACAGGGCTGTTTGAGAGTTTATTTTTTACATAATCATTCGGAAAGTTAGAACAATTATGTTGAGAGTCAGCCTAGTTGGGGACTAATTCGCTTCATGGCCCTAGTGTACATGAAATGAACAAATGTATTGAATTTCTCTGAATCTGTTAGACATAGAAGTTGCCATTTTCTGTAAAGTTGTCCGGAAGGTTAAAACCATTATATTAAGAATCATTTTAGTTTGGAATTCATTCGCTTGGCACCGCTAGTGTACACAAAATTAACAATTGTGTTGGATATTTCTAAACCTGTTTGAGATATAAAGTTGCCATATTCTGTAAAGTCGTTCGGAAAGTTAAAACAATTAAATGATCCTAAATTTTAGGTTGGGATTCATTTGCTTGGCGGCGCTAGTATATATGTAGAAACAAATCTATCGCAAATCTTAGAATCGTTGAGAAAATGAAAAAAGACACCGTTCGTTCGGAAGGTTGAAATCATTATATCGATATTCAATTTAGTTTGGAATTCATTCGATTGAGGACGGTAGCAAACATTTGATTATAATTTTATTGGATATCTTAGAATCTGTAAGAGATAAGAAGTTGTCATCTTCAACAAAGTTGTTCAGAACGTTAGAACTTTTATGTTGATATATAGTTTTTAACTCACTCGCATGGTGGCCCTTGATTACAAAAAAAAAAAACAATTACGTTGGAGATATCATAAGCAAGAAAATCCGAGTGGAATATACGGGAGAAATTCCAACCTTCGAGTGGGTTGGTACAGTCTGGTAAGCTCTACCCATGATTGCATGAACAAGATCAGCTGTTGCCATGTGAATAGTCTTAGAAAATGTAATCTGAGATGAACTGAGAATATTGATGGAAATTTTCTGATTTTGATGCAAGACTGATTTTCTAGAGCCGGGTAAGCTCTAGCCATGACTGCATGAACAAGATCAGCTGTTGCCATGTGAATATTTCAGAAAGTGTAAACAGAGATGAACTGAGAATATTGTTGGAAATTTTCTGATTTTGATGCAAGACTGACTTTTTTTGAGCCTGGTAAGCTCTACCCATGACTGCATGAACAAGATCATCTGTTGCCATGTGTATAGTGTTAGAAAATGTAAACTGAGATGAACTGAGAATATTGTTGGAATTTTCCCGATATTGTAATAAAATTGTATTTTAAAACGTTTGATAAGAATGGATGATATGAAGAAATCCAATCTCCGAGTGGATTGGTGCGTCTTTGAGTGGACGTTTGATCCGGGTGGATCACAAGGAAGAAATCCAATCTCCGAGTGGATTGGTGCGTCTCTGAGAGGACGTTTGATCCAAGTGGATCTTAGAGAAGCAAACTTAATCTCCAAGTGATAGGGTCTGTCTATGGCTGCATGACAAAGATAGGATAAGACATTGTATATAGAAACAGATAGTATAATGTAACTGAATGTTATGAGGTTATTGTTAGAAATTATCTGGTCAAGATCAGCTGTTGCCATGTGTATAGTGTAAGAAAGTGTAAACTGAGATGAACTGAGAATAGGGTTATGCGCTAATTCGTCCATGGCGCTAGCATTCGTCATATCAAATTCTAAATCACTAAATACTCGCGAATCGTAAACTAAAATAATGAACCAACCATCTGGCGAGATAGAAAAAAGTGTACACTACGATCTGCATTCATTTAAATTACATTCCGGTGTTACTTACTTGAAATACAGATAAATTTAACTTTTCGGCAGTGACTTTTTCACAATTTCCTACGTTATCCGTGCGACGAAGGAAAATCCAGTTCGTTCACTGCTGTAGAAGACGCGCAACACCGTCACCAAAATTAACTTAATTCACTGCTTTTCACCGCACTTTTTCACATAAATTTCTCACTGCGCACTAAATAAAAGCAATGTTTATTGCTCAAGTGAAAAATAATTGAAAAATAACTACCGGAAGGCGTTCAAATGATCTGTTTTTTCAAACTTTAGAGCGTTTGAAATTTATTTTCTTCGTCGCCTTGTTTATAGTCGAAAAACGCGTTGCCAAACTGGCAGTTTGAACTGAAATAATCTTATGTTACCCATCTGATAATACATCATGCAGTCAATAAAAGTGGGTTTTTCAATTATTTTCCGCTAGTGTAATAAAAGAAAAGTCTTCCAAATAAATATTTTTCATACACACTCGTCATTCACACTAAAATTTTCCACTATTCCAAAAGTTTGAAACAGGAGAAATAATTTCATAACAGAAATCAGTTGGCAGCACTACCCACGTACATGCTAAGCATGTGTGTTAGTTGTTTGACAGACTGAGGCATTTAACTGAATGGCAGCACAATCGAAACCATTTTTATGCGGTCGAAATGGGATTGCAATAGGAAATTTTTGTTAACTGGAACCGAAATAAACTTTTAAGTTTGACTTTCAAAATTGGCCGAAATGATAGTTATTCTGCATAAAGTCACAGATAAGTCGTCCAGTTATCCAAGAAATGGCTTGAGCTCAGGAACAAAGATTTGCAGTCCTGTTTTAAGTATGGTACATGCTCCTCGTGGTACAGAGAAAGAATACGTAGATGATCAATTTTCCGGTTTCAAATATGGTACATGCTCTCTGTAGTACAAAGAACAGAATGCGTTCACTGCATATGTTCTTGGTCATCCAAGAAATCCCTGGAGTAAGGCCTTTCGATCTACACGCGTAACTGAAGATCAATTTTCCGGTTTCAAATATGGTACATGCTCTCTGTAGTACAAAGAACAGAATGCGTTCACTGCATATGTTCTTGGTCATCCAAGAAATCCCTGGAGTAAGGCCTTTCGATCTACACGTATAACTGAAGATCAATTTTCCGGTTTCAAATATGGTACATGCTCTCTGTAGTACAAAGAACAGAATGCGTTCACTGCATATGTTCTTGGTCATCCAAGAAATCCCTGGAGTAAGGCCTTCAGATCTACACGCGTAACTGAAGATCAATTTTCCGGTTTCAAATATGGTACATGCTCTCTGTAGTACAAAGAACAGAATGCGTTCACTGCATATGTTCTTGGTCATCCAAGAAATCCCTGGAGTAAGGCCTTTCGATCTACACGCGTAACTGAAGATCAATTTTCCGGTTTCAAATATGGTACATGCTCTCTGTAGTACAAAGAACAGAATGCGTTCACTGCATATGTTCTTGGTCATCCAAGAAATCCCTGGAGTAAGGCCTTTCGATCTACACGTATAACTGAAGATCAATTTTCCGGTTTCAAATATGGTACATGCTCTCTGTAGTACAAAGAACAGAATGCGTTCACTGCATATGTTCTTGGTCATCCAAGAAATCCCTGGAGTAAGGCCTTCAGATCTACACGCGTAACTGAAGATCAATTTTCCGGTTTCAAATATGGTACATGCTCTCTGTAGTACAAAGAACAGAATGCGTTCACTGCATATGTTCTTGGTCATCCAAGAAATCCCTTGAGTAAGGCCTTTCGATCTACACGCGTAACTGAAGATCAATTTTCCGGTTTCAAATATGGTACATGCTCTCTGTAGTACAAAGAACAGAATGCGTTCACTGCATATGTTCTTGGTCATCCAAGAAATCCCTGGAGTAAGGCCTTTCGATCTACACGCGTAACTGAAGATCAATTTTCCGGTTTCAAATATGGTACATGCTCTCTGTAGTACAAAGAACAGAATGCGTTCACTGCATATGTTCTTGGTCATCCAAGAAATCCCTGGAGTAAGGCCTTTCGATCTACACGTATAACTGAAGATCAATTTTCCGGTTTCAAATATGGTACATGCTCTCTGTAGTACAAAGAACAGAATGCGTTCACTGCATATGTTCTTGGTCATCCAAGAAATCCCTGGAGTAAGGCCTTGCGATCTACACGTATAACTGAAGATCAATTTTCCGGTTTCAAATATGGTACATGCTCTCTGTAGTACAAAGAACAGAATGCGTTCACTGCATATGTTCTTGGTCATCCAAGAAATCCCTGAAGTGAAGGCCTTCAGATCTACACGCGTAACTGAAGATCAATTTTCCGGTTTCAAATATGGTACATGCTCTCTGTAGTACAAAGAACAGAATGCGTTCACTGCATATGTTCTTGGTCATCCAAGAAATCCCTGGAGTAAGGCCTTTCGATCTACACGCGTAACTGAAGATCAATTTTCCGGTTTCAAATATGATACATGCTCTCTATAGTACGAATAACAGAATGCCCTCACAGCATATGTTCTTGGTCATTCAACCCGAGTAGACGAAAATAGCTAAATAATATCAAATGTTGATAAGATAGCAAAATGAGATATGGACATGATTGATATAAGAGATAAAAGATCAGACGACAATATCAATATTTTGCACTAAAATATCATGAGGAGATCAAGTTATGCTATTTGTAAGAAATGATCAATATCATGTGCCATTAGTTTGTTCTTATCCATAGCATATCTTGCTATTCAAATGATATTTCGGTGCAAATTTTTGATATTGTTGCCAGTTCTTTTATCACTTATATCAATCAAATCCATATCATGTTTTGTTATTCTGTTCATGGCTTCTGCCCGGGAAGAAATCCCTGGATTAAAGCAATTTGATCTTCACGCGTAGATGAAGATCAATGTTCCGATTTTAAATATGGTTCATGCTCTCTTCATATTGAATACATTTGTGTTGAACTTGATTTTAAACTTAAAAAACACACAAATAAAGGGATGATTCAAATATGACGTCCACTATTTTTTGAGATTTCTAGACCCCCTCCCTCGTCTGTCACGCTTTTTTGTATACCTTGTATATGCAGACATCATTGTTGAACGACCTCAAAGAAAAAAAAAACCAACTTAGTTCACCGAATAGTGATACTGCCTTTCTCGCATTTAGTCAAGACACTAACCTTATATGTCGCTTATATGGCTCGGTTTAATGTACCATTTTCGTAATAACTTTCAAACGCGATCAACTAGGCTTTGCCTTCCATCGAATAAAACTTGTTGCGAGAAAATCGGCTAAGGATTGCTATAAGAAAAGTTGTCTAATGTTTTTCTTAGCTTTTGTGCACACATACACACACATACACAAACACATACACACACAAACACACATGCATACAGTTCGTTGAGTCGAGTAGATTGGTATATAACACTATGGGTCTCCGAGCCTTCTATAAAAAGTTCGTTCTTGGAGTGAAATGATAGCCTTTCGGTACAACTTTGTTGTACGAGAAAGGCAAAAATAATGGGTACATTATATATTCAAAACAAGCCTTTAGATCGTTATTTACGCGTGTCGATCTGAAATTATCCACTTCAGGTATTTCTTGGATATCCGCGAACGGCTTTCATACGCAGATTCTGTTACTGTGAAACCTCCATGAGTCGATATTAAAGGGACCTTACATTTACAAAACCATCTTGTAGGTCATTGGTTATGCATGTAGATCTGAAGGGCTCCACTTCAGGTATTTCTTGGATAACCGCGAACGTCTTCCATATGCAGATTCTGTTATATGTACTACAATGGGTACATAACATTTAAAAAACAAGCCTGTAGCTCATTGGTTACGCGTGTAGACCTGAAGGCCTTCACTTCAGGTATTTTGTGGATAACCGTGAAGATCTTCCATACGCAGATTTTATTATATGTACCACAATGGGTATATTGCATTTACAAAACAGGCCTGTAGATCATTGGTTACGCGTGTAGATCTGAAGACCTCCACTTCAGGTATTTCTTGGATAACCGCGAACGTCTTCGATACGCAGATTATATTATATGTACCACAATGGATATATTACATTTACAAAACAGGCCTGTAGATCATTGGTTACGCGTGTAGACCTGAAGGCCTTCACTTCAGGGATTTCTTGGATAACCGTGAAGATCTTTCATACGCAGATTCTGTTATATGTACCACAATGGGTATATTGCATTTACAAAACAGGCCTGTAAATCATTGGATACGCGTGTAGATCTGAAGATCTCCACTTCAGGTTTTTCTTGGATAACCGTGAAGATCGTCCATACGCAGATTCTGTTATATGTACCACAATGGGTAAACTACATTTACAAAACAGGCCTGTAGATCATTGGATACGCGTGTAGATCTGAAGACCTCCACTTCCGGTATTTCTTGGATAACCGCGAACGTCTTCCATACGCAGATTCTGTTATATGTACCACAATGGGTACATTACATTAACAAAATAGGCCTGTAGATCATTGGTTACGCGTGTAGACCTGAAGGCCTTCACTTCAGGGATTTCTTGGATAACCGTGAAGATCTTCCATACGCAGATTCTATCATATGTACCACAATGGATATATTACATTTACAAAACAGGCCTGTAGATCATTGGTTACGCGTGTAGACCTGAAGGCCTTCACTTCAGGAATTTCTTGGATAACCGTGAAGATCGTCCATACGCAGATTCTGTTATATGTACCACAATGGGTACATTACATTAACAAAATAGGCCTGTAGATCATTGGTTACGCGTGTAGATCTGAAGGCTTTCACTGCCGGTATTTCTTGGTTAACCGCGAACGTCTTCCATACGCAGATGCTGTTATATGTATTACTATGGGTACATTACATTTACAAAACAGGCCTGTAGATCATTGGTTACGTGTGTAGATCTGAAGGCCTTCACTTCAGGGATTTCTTGGATAACCGTGAAGATCTTCCATACGCAGATTCTATCATATGTACCACAATGGATATATTACATTTACAAAACAGGCCTGTAGATCATTGGATACGCGTGTAGATCTGAAGACCTCCACTTCAGGTATTTCTTGGATAACCGCGAACGTCTTCGATACGCAGATTCTGTTATATGTACCACAATGGGTACATTACATTAACAAAATAGGCCTGTAGATCATTGGTTACGCGTGTAGATCTGAAGGCTTTCACTGCCGGTATTTCTTGGTTAACCGCGAACGTCTTCCATACGCAGATGCTGTTATATGTACTACTATGGGTACATTACATTTACAAAACAGGCCTGTAGATCATTGGTTACGTGTGTAGATCTGAAGGCCTTCACTTCAGGGATTTCTTGGATAACCGTGAAGATCTTCCATACGCAGATTCTATCATATGTACCACAATGGATATATTACATTTACAAAACAGGCCTGTAGATCATTGGATACGCGTGTAGATCTGAAGACCTCCACTTCAGGTATTTCTTGGATAGCCGCGAACATCCTCCGTACACATATTCTATTCAATGTTTCACAATGTACACATATCATATTCAGAACAGGCCAATATTAATTGAATTTATGTTATTTTTATTTAACACGGTATGATACCGCATAAAAAACTAATTTGGTGTACTTGTAGAAATCGCACACCAATACCAACAGATTTATTTGACAGCAATCCATCGAGTTTTAGACTGGACGAATGAAAATTCTCATGGACGTAAACAGATTTTCATAAGACAAATTTGAAAAATTTGAAGGGTGTTTTTGATTGCCGATTCTCAATAAACTATGATTTGTTCAATGCGCTAATAGTACACAATGAAAACTAGGAACTCTAAAATACGTGTTGCATACAACTTAGTTAGAGTAAGTAGTTGGGATAGCGTATAAATTAGATTTGAAAACCAAGCACTACCTACTACGACGGGAATTAGCTCACTACCCTATTGTAGGAAATTTTCTGATTTTGATGCAAGATTGATTTTCTAGAGCCTGGTAAGCTCTACCTATGACAGCATGAACAAGTTCAGCCGTTGCCTTATGTTAATGTTAGAAAGTGTAAACTGAGATGAACTGAACATATTGTTGGAACTTTTCTGATTTTGATGCAAGATTGATTTTCTAGAGCCTGGTAAGCTCTACCCATGACTGCATGAACAAGATCAGCCTTAGCCTCATGAATAGAGTTAGAAAGTGTAAGCTGACATGAACTGAGAATATTGTTGAGATTTTTCTGGTTTTGATGCAAGATTGATTTTCTGGAGTCTTGTAAGCTCTACCCATGACTGCATGAACAAGATCAGCCTTAGCCTCATAAATAGAGTTAGAAAGTGTAAGCTGACATGAACTGAGAATATTGTTGAGATTTTTCTGGTTTTGATGCAAGATTGCTTTTCTATAGCTTGGTGAGCTCTACCCATGAGTGCATGAACAAGATCAGCGTTATGAAAAGAGTAAGAAAGTGTAAACTGAGATGAACTGAGAATATTTTTGATTTTTGTTTTGTCTGGTTTTGATGGAAGATTATTTTATTGTAGTGATTTTTAAGTTAATTAGAAAGTTCATCACTTGGTAGATGTAGGACTTGATGTTATGTTATTGAACATGTGAGTATGTGTAGTAAATTAGAGATAGTTGAATTTTTGTTTTGCTTTTTAATGCTGAAAAATGTTGTTCATGGTGCAGTTGAAATTAGTTGCCTTCAATTACGTACACACTTTGATTTGATTTCGATTGTCAGTTCCATCGCTGAATGTCCTCATGAATAGCCTAATTACAAGCTACAATGTTCTGATTAATAAGAATATTATAACGCATGCCTGAGTAATATTTAAAGTGTGGTGCCATGATGAAGTAGATAGAGAACTATATTATAAGTCATGTTTTTAAGATAATTCCGTTGTTTCTAGGTTTTCGTTTCAGTTGTTTCTAGATTTTCGTTTTAGTTTTGGTTTCCATTGTACCATTTGGTACAAAATAGTCTGCCGCTAATGCTGGTCACCCATATTTATGGTAAGTATCTTTAAACATTGAACTTTCCATTAAATGAATTATGTTTGCAGGTACATTACTTGGATAGTCTTGTGGCACACACAAAATGGAACATCAGAGTATCACCAAGGAAACCTACAAAACAAACAAATGTATATCTAATGTTCTAAATATTGTGCGAATTTGATTTTGCAAGTATCTGTTATGGAATTATGAGAATGATTTAAAGTAAATGTATCGAAAATAGATCATTTTGTCAATTTGAGTTAAGAGTAGGTGCAGAGGAGGATGTAGGATTGAGATGAATTAGATTGAATTTAAATAAAGGTCTAATATTTGAATTTATTGGCAATACTTTAAATTACTCGTAACCTACTAATTATTCATAAAAGTGTATTATTAATAACAACCCTATTTACGAGACAAATGTCAAAACGAGATTCATAAGCGTTTGAAAGAGAAAGAAAGAGCGAGAGACTATGAACGGGTAGTCTGCATGTATCGGGTGACAGAAGCTTCAGTTTTAAGACGGATGTAGTAGAGAGTGGAAGTGAAAAAAGTGAAATGTTGAATAAAATTGTAAGTGTTGAAAGAAAAAATGAAAATGTGTTTTGATTCGAAAGACTCCGACATAAACGTCTCAGAGTAACAATCCTATACTCAAATTCATGTTGTTTTCCCCTTATGGGACTGTGGCGAGCGCTCAATTCACTATGAACGTCTCAGTGCAACAGATTTAGACTCAAACTTATGCTGTGTTCACCCTCATGGGACTCTGATAAGCGCTCAAGTCACTATGAACGAATCAGAGTAACAATGCTGTGTCCGCCCTTATGGGACTCTGGGGGGCATTCGATTCAATAACAAATTTTCAAAACGACTTATCTGGTTTTGTAAACAAAGATTCAAACGCCGATTTGACAAATCTAATGGCACTCCCACGCAAATCAACACCATAACAGGTAGCCGAAGCCTTCACTTACGTGTAGATGGTGATGGTTATCGTGGAAGTGCCATCAGATTCGTCAAATCGACGTTTGGATCTTTATTTACAAAGCAGATAAGTCGTTATGGAAATTAGGTATTGAATTCACTATGAACGTCTCAGAGTAACAATTTTGTACTTAAATTCATGATGTGTCCGCTCTCATGGAACTCTGGCGAGCGCTCAAGACATTATGAACGTCTCAGAGTAACAATTTTGTCCTCAAATTCATGCTGTGTCCGCTCTCATGGGACTCTGGCGAGCGCTCAAGTCAGTATGAACGTCTCAGTGCAACATATTTAGACTCAGCTCGTGCTGTGTTTGCCATCATAGGGCTCTGACAAGCGCTCAAGTCACTATGAACGCCGCGCCCACGCAAGGTATCCAGTAGACTCGCCCAGGAAACAAAAAGTTGTCCAATTCCACGCCCCCCCTCTTGGATTGTGTCTTATGGTGAGAATATCAATCCCTCAAAATTTAAGCTCAATCGCTTGTAGCATAAGCTGCGCATTTGATTAGATGTTTTTATGGGGCTTTGAGTCAAAATTTATAGGAAAATACACCTCCGACATTCGACATTCGATTTGGAAATTGGTTCTGATCGCTCGATTGTTGGTGTGTTACAGAACAATTTCACAGAGCATTGTACGATGATTAAATGAACTTTGCTATTTTTGAATATTTAATATAAAATGTTGGGGGCCCTCCTTAGCCGTGCGGTAAGACGCGCGGCTACAAAGCAAGACCATGCTGAGGATGGCTGGGTTCGATTCCCGGTGCCGGTCTAGGCAATTTTCGGATTGGAAATTGTCTCGACTTCCCTGGGCATAAAAGTATCATCGTGTTAGCCTCATGATATACGAATGCAAAAATGGTAACTTGGCTTAGAAACCTCGCAGTTAATAACTGTGGAAGTGCTTAATGAACACTAAGCTGCGAGGCGGCTCTGTCTCAGTGTGGGGATGTAATGCCAATAAGAAGAAGAAGAAGAATATAAAATGTTGGGTACTTAATCTGCCCATGATTTTATAGTTGATATTTGAAATTACTTCAAGACAAATATTGCAAATCTTAAACAATTTACCCGTAAAAACTTAAATGAGGTTTGAGACATGCAACTTATCGATGTTACAACTATTGAATTACCGTAGTAAATGCGAAAGTAAGTTAAATTAGATGAAATTTTGAAAGGTTATTACGTCAATCATGATCATGGCAGTACTGTTCACATTTTACATGTAATTGAATTTAAGAAAGATTTATTGGAGTCGAGCCAGCCTAGGGCTGAAAGTCTTCTTAATAAAGATAAAAAAATAAAGAAACAAAAAAGGTTTTGTTTTCTTGTTAATAGATTTGTTCATTTTAAATTAACATTTCAAAAAGAATTATGATGAAATATGGTTATTATACACGGATCGATCAAACAACCTAAATTTTGAGTTGTTTTGGTTGTCTCATTCCACCCGATGATATCAGAAACAGAAAAAGTAAACCACCTAACGATAGCAGTTCGATGGGGAATTAAAAATTGGATTGAAGGGGTTTATCTCAAACTTAGGTTTTTGAACCTATTCAAACCTTTCGTTAGGTGGAAACAACTTAGAATTCAGATACTTTTCACACATGATCAAACGCAAACTCAAATCAAATACTAAAATCAAATACTAAAGCTCAGGCTGACCCATTCGACTAAAATTTGGCTACCCCCAGCAACGATCTAGAATTAAGGGAATTGAACTTAATTTTGACTTGTTTGAACTTCATATTGGGTACATGAATTTAACCATGTGGCAATGAGAATTATCTTAGGGGGGTCTGGCCATGTATACCACGATGGAAATTGTGCCTTTTTTCGGAAGAAATGTAGAAAATATATACATGCTTGCTTGTACTGAATGTATCCGCATTACAATTTCATTGAAAATTTTCATAACTTCTTTAACCAAAAATAAATTATTTTTATGAAAGAATTAGTTGAATGGCTTATGTCTCTACTAATTACTAGAGCAATCCACATTTTTTTGTTGATTTTGACCCCCTCCTCCTATGTCCCCAACGTGTTTCTTCTTGAACAAAAAAAAAACCTTGCAATCACACTTCACATATTTTGGTAGTAGTCAACCAAGTGAAAATGTTTTGATGCCAATTCAGGATTCTGTTAGCATTGGTTCCACGATGTATGATTAAACTTTCAACTTTTTGTATCTTCAAGTCCAGAAAACCTTTTAATATTCAATTAGAGGTAAAAATTCTTTTCAAATATGATTTTCCCAATTATAAGAAGTTTCTACGAAATCGCAAAGTCACTTTTTTTTCTAAATTTTATCCGGGTTTCTAACAATCTACTTCTATTTATTGTGGATTAAAACTATGAGACGGTTAGTAAATGTTATTAAAAGTATTGTACGATTGCTGAAATAAGAAATAAATTTAAGGTTTATTAAAAGAATTGAATTGATCTCACATCGACACTGCGACCGCCCCAAGGATTCAAACGACCGCTCAATCTACTATCTCCTTGAAGAAACCTAATTGAACTTAAATGCTACTGTGCCCGCCCTCATAAACTCAGACGAGCGCTCAATCCACTATCATCACATGAGTGCAACCAAATTGAAATCATATCGACACTGCGCCCGCTCTCATTGACTCAGACGAGCGATCAATCCACTATCATCACATAAGTGCACCAAATTGAAGTCATATCGACACAGCGCCACCCTCATGGACTCAGACGAGCGCTCAATCCACTATCATCACATAAGTGCAACCAAATTGATCTCATATCGACACTGCGCCCGCCTCCATTGACTATGACGTGCACTCAATCCACTATCAACACATAAGTTTAACCAAATTGTTCTCATATCGACACTGCGACCGCCCCCAAGGATTCAAACGAGCGCTAATGTTACTATTTCCTTAGAGAAACCAAATTTAACTCAAAATGCTACTGTGCCCGCCCTCATGGACTCAGACGATCGCTCAATCCACTATCATCACATAAGTACAACCAAATTGAACTCACATCGATACTGCGCCCGCCCTCATTGACTCAAACGATCGCTCAATCCACTATCATTACATAAGTGCAACCAATTTGAACTCATATCGACACTGTGACCGCCCCCAAGGATTCAAACGAGCATTCATTCTACTATCTCCTTAGAGAATCCAAATTGAACTCAAAATACTACTGCGCCCACCCTCATGGACTCAGACGAGCGCTCAATCTACTATAATCACATAAGTGCAACTAAATGGAGGTCATATTGACACAGCGCCCGCCCTTATGGACTTAGACGAGCGCTCAATCCACTATCACCACATAAGTACAACCAAATTGATCTCATATCGACACTGCGACCACCCCCAAGGATTCAAACGAGCGCTCATTCTACTATCTCCTTGGAGAAACCTAATTGAACTTAAAATGCTACTGTGCCCGCCCTCATTGACTCAGATTTGCGCTCAATCCACTATCATCACTTAAGTGCAACCAAATTGATCTCATATCGACACTGCGCCCACCTCCATTGACTCAGACGTGCACTCAATCCACTATCAACACATAAGTTTAACCAAAATGTTCTCATATCGACACTGCGACCGCCCCAAGGATTCAAACGAGCTCTCATTCTACTATCTCCATGAAGTTTCCTAATTGAACTCAAAACGCTACTGCGCCCGCCCTCATGGACTCAGACGAGCGCTCAATCCATTATCATCACATGAGTGCAACCAAATTGAACATATATCGACACTGCGCCCGCCCTCATTGACTCATTATTATTATTTATTCAGACTAAGGCCGGAGTGGCCTGTGCTGCACATAAAAGTCTTCTCCATTCAGCTCGGTCCATGGCTGCACTTCGCCAACCACGTAGTCTGCGGAGGGTCCGCAAATCGTCCTCCACCTGATCGATCCACCTTGCCCGCTGTGCACCTCGCCTTCTTGTTCCCGTCGGATCGTTGTCGAGAACCATTTTACCGGATTACTGTCCGACATTCTGGCTACGTGCCCGGCCCACCGCAGTCTTCCGATTTTCGCGGTGTGAACGATGGATGGTTCTCCCAACAGCTGATGCAACTCGTGGTTCATTCGCATCCTCCACGTACCGTCCGCCATCTGCACCCCACCATAGATGGTACGCAACACTTTCCTTTCGAAAACTCCCAGTGCGCGTTGGTCCTCCACGAGCATCGTCCAGGTCTCGTGTCCGTAGAGAACTACCGGTCTTATAAGCGTTTTGTAGATAGTCAGTTTGGTACGGCGGCGAACTCTATTCGATCGGAGCGTCTTACGGAGTCCAAAGTACGTACGATTTCCAGCCATTATGCGCCTCCGAATTTCTCTGCTGGTATCGTAATCGGCGGTCACCAGTGAGCCCAAGTACACGAATTCTTCAACCACCTCGATTTCGTCACCACCGATAGAAACTCGTGGTGGGTGGCTTACATTGACCTCTCTTGAGCCTCTTCCTATCATGTACTTCGTCTTCGACGTGTTGATGACTAGTTCAATCCGTTTAGCTTCGCTTTTCAGTCTGATGTAGGCTTCCTCCATCCTCTCAAAGTTAAGTGCCATGATATCAATGTCGTCGGCGAAACCAAATAAGTGGACGGACTTCGTGAAAATCGTTCCACTCGTGTCAATCCCTGCCCTTCGTATTACTCCCTCCAAAGCGATGTTGAATAGCAGACACGAAAGACCATCACCTTGCCGTAACCCTCTACGCGTTTCGAAGGGACTCGAGAATGCCCCTGAAACTCGAACTACGCACATCACCCGATCCATCGTCGCCTTGATCAACCTTATCAGTTTATCCGGAAATCCGTTTTCGTGTATTAGCTGCCATAGCTGGTCCTGATCGATTGTATCATATGCGGCTTTGAAGTCGATAAATAGATGATGTGTGGGCACGTTGTATTCGCGGCATTTCTGCAATACCTGACGTATGGCGAACACCTGGTCTGTGGTAGAGCGTTCACCCATAAATCCCGCCTGGTACTGCCCCACGAACTCTCTTGCAATTGGTGTTAGTCGACGGCATAAAATTTGGGAGAGTACCTTGTAGGCGGCGTTCAGCAATGTGATTGCGCGGTAGTTGCTACAATCCAGCTTATCGCCCTTTTTGTAGATGGGACATACGACACCTTCCATCCACTCCTGCGGCAGAACCTCATCCTCCCAAACCTTGGTAATCACCCAGTGCTGCGCTCTAGCCAGTGCCTCACCACCGTGTTTAAACAGCTCTCCTGGTAGTTGGTCAATTCCAGGGGCTTTGTTGTTTTTCAGCCGGCCGGTCTCCTCCTGGATTTCCTGGAGATTCGGAGCCGGAAGTCGCATGTCCTGCGCGCGTGCTCCTAGGTTCATTACCATACCGCCACCGTTGTCTGCCATATCGCCATTCAGGTTCTCTTCGTAGTGCTGCCGCCACCTTTGGATCACCTTACGCTCATTCGTAAGAAGGTTCCCGTTTATGTCCTTACACATATCGGGCTGTGGCACGTGGCCCTTACGTGAACGGTTTAACTTCTCATAGAACTTTCGTGCGTTATTAGCGCGGTACAGTTGCTCCGTCTCTTCACGGTCTCGATCTTCTTGCTGGCGCTTTTTCCTCTGGAAAATCGAGTTTTGTCTGTTCCGCGCCCGTTTATATCGTGCCTCGTTCGCCCTCGTGCGGTGTTGCAGCAATCTCGCCCATGCTGCATTTTTCTCTTCTACTAACTGCTCACATTCGCCGTCATACCAGCCGTTTCTCTGATCCGGAGCCACCGTGCCTAGTGCAGCGGTTGCGGTGCTTCCAATGGCGGATCGAATATCTCTCCAGCCATCTTCAAGAGATGCTGCGCCTAGCTGCTCTTCCGTTGGGAGTGCCACTTCCAGCTGCTGCGCGTAGTCTTGGGCTAGTCTACCGTCTTGTAGCCGCCCAATGTTTAGCCGCGGCGGACGACTCCGACGCGTGTTGATCACCGTCAAGAGTTTTGAGCGCAGGCATACTGCAACGAGGTAGTGGTCGGATTCAATATTCGCACTGCGGTAAGTGCGTACGTTCGTGATGTCGGAGAAGAATTTACCGTCGATTAGAACGTGGTCGATTTGGTTTTCCGTTACTTGATTAGGTGATTTCCATGTGGCTTTTTCCTCTGGAAAATCGAGTTTTGTCTGTTCCGGATATTCTTGCGGGGGAAGAAAGTGCTTCGGACTACCATTCCGCGGGAGGCTGCAAAGTTTATGCATCGTTGGCCGTTGTCGTTAGATACGGTATGCAGACTATCCGGTCCGATGACCGGTCTATACATTTCCTCCCTTCCTACCTGAGCGTTCATGTCACCGATGACGATTTTGACGTCCCGCAGTGGGCATCCATCGTATGTCTGCTCCAGCTGCGCATAGAACGCTTCTTTCTCGTCGCTGGATCTCCCTTCGTGTGGGCAGTGCACGTTGATGATGCTATAGTTGAAGAAACGGCCTTTTATCCTCAGCTTGCACATCCTTGCGTTGATTGGCTGCCACCCAATCACGCGTTGGCGCATCTTTCCCAGCACTATGAAGCCGGTTCCCAGCTCGTTGGTTGTGCCACAGCTTTGGTAGCCGCTCGATGCCCGCTTTTCCACACTTTCTGTCCTGTCCAGCAGATTTCCTGCAGCGCGACGACATCGAAGTTGCGGGGATGTAATTCATCGTAGATTATCCTGTCGCAACCTGCGAAGCCTAGCGACTTGCAGTTCCATGTTCCAAGCTTCCAATCGTGATCCTTTATTCGTCGCCTAGGTCGTTGCCGATTGTATCGAGTCGTATTATCTTCTATGTCGTTCGTAATAGTTGTTTTTAAAGGCGGCTTATTGGGCCTGCGCAAAGCTCCTGTCTCGTCGGAGGGCCGTCGTGTTAGGGCTGTTTAGCGTCCCACCTAACACCAGGACTTGAGCTTGTCCGCTTTGAGCGGCACACGGTCGCTTTGGCGGAGCCTACTTGCGGATTCATGCAGCTTTTATAGAGATTTAACAGGGTGCACTGTCAAACCCCACCACATCCTAGGCAAGCCCCACAACTCGCAGATGGCCTGGGGAGGGATCGTCAAGCCCTTGGACATAGTCCCTGCTGCCCCCTCATTGACTCAGACGTGGGCTCAATGCACTATCATCACATGAGTGCAACCAAATTGAACTCATATCGACACTGCGACCGCCCCAAGGATTCAAACGAGCGCTCATGTTACTATCTCCTTAGAGAAACCAAATTTAACTCAAAATGCTACTGTGCCCGCCCTCATGGACTCAGACGATCGCTCAATCCACTATCATTACATAAAAGCATCCAAATTGAACTCACATCGATACTGTGCCCGCCCTCATTGACTCAGATGAGTAATCAATCCACTATAATCACATAAGTGCAACCAATTTGAACTCATATCGACACTGCGCCCGCCCTCATGGACTTAGACGAGCGCTTAATCCACTATTATCACATAGGAGCAACCAAATTGAACTCATATCCACACTGCGCTCGCCCTCATGGACTCAGACGAGCGCTCAATCCACTATTATCACAAAAATACAAACAAATTGATCTCATATCGACACTGCGACCGCCCCCAAGGATTCAAACGAGCGCTCATTCTACTATCTCCTTAAAGAAACCTAATTGAACTCAAAATACAACTGTGCCCGCTCTCATGGACTCAGACAAGCGCTCAATCCACTATAATCACACAAGTACAACCAAATTGATCTCATATCGACACTGCGACCGCCCCAAAGGATTCAAACGAGCGTTCATTCTACTATCGCCTTAGAGAAACCTAATTGAACTCAAAATGCTACTGTGCCCGCCCTCATGGACCCAGACGAGCGCTCAATCCACTATCATCCCATGAGTCCAACCAAATTGAACTCATATCGACACTACGCCCGCCCTCATTGACTCAGACGTGCGCTCATTCCACTATCACCACATAAGTGCAACCAAATTGAACTCATATCGATACTGCGCCCACCCTTACGGACTCAGACGAGCGCTCAATTCACTATCATCACATAAGCGCAACCAAATTGAACTCATATCGACACTGCGCCCGCCCTCATTGACTCAGACGAGCGCTCAATCCACTATCATCACATAAGTCCAACCAAATTGAAGTCATATCGACACAGCGCCCACCCTCATGGACTCAGACGAGCGCTCAATCCACTGTCATCACATAAGTGCAACCAAATTGATCTCATACCGACACTGCGCCCGCCTCCATTGACTCAGACGTGCACTCAATACACTATCAACACATAAGTTTAACCAAATTGAAGTCATATCGACACTGCGACCGCCCCAAGGATTCAAACGAGCACTCAATCTGCTATCTTCTTAGAGAAACCAAATTGAACTCAAAATGCTACTGTGCCCGCCCTCATGAACTCAGACGAGCAGTACAACCAAATTGATCTCATATCGACACTGCGACCGCCCCCAAGGATTCAAACGAGCGCTCATTCTACTATCTCCTTAGAGAAACCAAATTAAACTCAAAATGCTACTGGGCCCGCCCTCGTGGACTCAGACGAGCGCTCAATCCACTATCATCACATGAGTGCAACCAAATTGATCACATATCGACACTGTGACCGCCCCCAAGGATTCAAACGAGCACTCATTCTACTATCTCCTTAGAGAAACCAAATTGAACTCAAAATGCTACTGTGCCCGCCCTCGTGGACTCAGACGAGCGCTCAATCCACTATCATCACATAGGAGCAACCAAATTGAACTCATATCGACACTGCGCTCGCCCTCATTGACTCAGAAGTGCGCTCAATCCACTATCATCACATAAGTACATCCAAATTGATCTCATATCGACACTGCGACCGCCCCCAAGGATTCAAACTAGCGCTCATTCTACTATCTCCATGAAGAAACCTAATTGAACTCAAAATGCTACTGTGCCCGCCCTCATGGACTCAGACGAGCGCTCAATCCACTATCATCACATGAGTGCAACCAAATTGAACTCATATCGACACTGCGACCGCCCCAAGGATTCAAACGAGCGCTCATGTTACTATCTCCTTAGAGAAACCAAATTGAACTCAAAATGCTACTGTGCCCGCCCTCATGGACTTAGACGAGCGCTCAATCCACTATCATCACATGAGTGCAACCAAATTGATCGCATATCGACACTGTGACCGCCCCAATGATTCAAACGAGCACTCATTCTACTATCTCCTTAGAGAAACCTAAATGAACTCAAAATGCTACTGTGCCCGCCCTCATTGACTCAGACGAGCGCTCAATCCACTATCATCATATGAGTGCAACCAAATTGATCGCATATCGACACTGTGACCGCCCCAATGATTCAAACGAGCGCTCAATCTGCTATCTCCTTAGAGAAACCAAATTGAACTCAAAATGCTACTGTGCCCGCTCTCATGGACTCAGACGAGCGCTCAATCCACTATCATCACATAAGTACAACCAAATTGATCTCATATCGACACTGCGACCGCCCCAAGGATTCAAACGAGCGCTCATTCTACTATCTCCATGAAGAAACCTAATTGAACTCATAATGCTACTGTGCTCGCCCTCATGGACTAAGACGAGCGCTCAATCCACTATCATCACATGAGTGCAACCAAATTGATCTCATCGACACTGTGACCGCCCCCAAGGATTCAAACGAGCGCTCATTCTACTATCTCCTTAGAGAAACCTAAATGAACTCAAAATTCTACTGTGCCCGCCCTCATGAACTCAGACGAGCAGTACACCAAATTGATCTCATATCGACACTGCGACCGCCCCAAGGATTCAAACGAGCACTCAATCTGCTATCTTCTTAGAGAAACCTAATTGAACTCAAAATGCTACTGTGCCCGCCCTCATGGACTCAGACGAGCGCTCAATCCACTATCATCACATGAGTGCAACCAAATTAATCTCATCGACACTGTGACCGCCCCCAAGGATTCAAACGAGCGCTCATTCTACTATCTCCTTAGAGAAACCTAAATGAACTCAAAATTCTACTGTGCCCGCCCTCATGAACTCAGACGAGCAGTACACCAAATTGATCTCATATCGACACTGCGACCGCCCCAAGGATTCAAACGAGCACTCAATCTGCTATCTTCTTAAAGAAACCTAATTGAACTCAAAATGCTACTGTGCCCGCCCTCATGGACTCAGACGAGCGCTCAATCCACTATCATCACATGAGTGCAACCAAATTGAACTCACATCGATACTGCGCCCGCCCTCATTGACTCAGATGAGTAATCAATCAACTATAATCACATAAGTGCAACCAATTTAAACTCATATCGTCACAGCGCCCACCCTCATGGACTCAGACGAGCGCTCAATCCACTATCATCACATAAGTGCAACCAAATTGAACTCATGTCGAGACTGAACGCCCTCATTGACTCAGACGTGCGCTCAATCCACTGTCATCACATAAGTGCAACCAAATTGAACTTATTTCGACACAGCGCCCGCCCTCATGGACTTAGGCGAGCGCTTAATCCAATTTTATCACATAAGTGTAAACAAAGTGTAAACTCATATCGACACTGCGACCGCCCCAAGGATTCTAACGAGCGCTCATTCTTCTATCTCCTTAGAGAAACTAAATTGAACTCAAAATACTACTGTGCCCGCCCTCATGAACTCAGACGAGCAGTACAACCAATTTGATCTCATATCGACACTGCGACCGCCCCCAAGGATTCAAACGAGCACTCAATCTGCTATCTTCTTAGAGAAACCTAATTGAACTCAAAATGCTACTGTGCCCGCCCTCATGGACTCAGACGAGCGCTCAATCCACTATCATCACATGAGTGCAACCAAATTGATCTCATATCGACACTGTGAGCGCCCCCAAGGATTCAAACGAGCGCTCATTCTACTATCTCCTTAGAAAAACCTAAATGAACTCAAAATGCTACTGTGCCCGCCCTCATGAAATCAGACGAGCAGCACAACACAATTGATCTCATATCGACACTGCGACCGCCCCCAAGGATTCAAACGAGCGCTCATTCTACTATCTCCTTAGAGAAACCAAATTAAACTCAAAATGCTACTGGGCCCGCCCTCGTGGACTCAGACGAGCGCTCAATCCACTATCATCACATAGGAGCAACCAAATTGAATTCATATCGACACAGCGCTCGCCCTCATTGACTCAGAAGTGCGCTCAATCCACTATCATCACATAAGTACATCCAAATTGATCTCATATCGACACTGCGACCGCCCCCAAGGATTCAAACGAGCGCTCATTCTACTATCTCCTTAGAGAAACCGAATTAAACTCAAAATACTACTGTGCCCGCCCTCATGGACTCAGACGAGCGCTCAATCCACTATCATAACAAAAGTACAACCAAATTGATCTCATGTCGACACTGTGACCGCCCCAGGATTCAAACTAGCGCTCATTCTATCATCTCCTTAGAGAAACCTTATTGAACTCAAAATGCTACTGTGCCCGCCCTCATGGACTCAGACTAGGGCTCAATCCACTATCATCACATGAGTCCAACCAAATTGAACTCATATCGACACTGTGCCCGCCCTCATTCACTCAGACGTGCGCTCATTCCACTATCATCACATAAGTGCAACCAAATTGAAGTCATATCGACACAGCGCCCACCCTCATGGACTCAGACGAGCGCTCAATCCACTGTCATCACATAAGTGCAACCAAATTGAACTCATATCAACACAGCGCCCACCTTCACGGACTCAGACGAGCGCTCAATTCACTATCATCACATAAGTGCAACCAAATTGATCTCATAACGACACTGCGCCCGCCCTCATTGACTCAGACGAGCGCTCAATCCACTATCATCACATAAGTGCAACCAAATTGAAGTCATATCGACACAGTGCCCACCCTCATGGACTCCAGACGAGCGCTCAATCCACTGTCATCACATAAGTGCAACCAAATTGAACTCATATCAACACAGCGCCCACCTTCACGGACTCAGACGAGCGCTCAATTCACTATCATCACATAAGTGCAACCAAATTGATCTCATAACGACACTGCGCCCGCCTCCATTGACTCAGACGTGCACGCAATACACTATCAACACATAAGTTTAACCAAATTGTTCTCATATCAACACTGCGACCGCCCCCAAGGATTCAAACGAGCGCTCATTCCACTATCTCCTTAGAGGAACCTAATTGATCTCAAAATGCTACTGTGCCCGCCCTCATGGACTCAGACGAGCGCTCAATCCACTATCATTACATAAGTGCAACCAAATTGAACTCATATCGACACAGCGCCCACCCTAATGGACTTAGAAGAGCGCTTAATCCACTATTATCACATAAGTGTAAACAAATTGAACACATATCGACACTGCGACCGCCCCCAAAGATTCAAACGAGCGCTCATTCTACTATCTCCTTAGAGAAACCTAAATGAACTCAAAATGCTACTGTGCCCGCCCTCATGAACTCAGACGAGCAGTACAACCAATTTGATCTCATATCGACACTGCGACCGCCCCCAAGGATTCAAACGAGCACTCAATCTGCTATCTTCTTAGAGAAACCTAATTGAACTCAAAATGCTACTGTGCCCGCCCTCATGGACTCAGACGAGCGCTCAATCCACTATCATCACATGAGTGCAACCAAATTGATCTCATATCGACACTGTGAGCGCCCCCAAGGATTCAAACGAGCGCTCATTCTACTACCTCCTTAGAAAACCTAAATGAACTCAAAATGCTACTGTGCCCGCCCTCATGAAATCAGACGAGCAGCACAACACAATTGATCTCATATCGACACTGCGACCGCCCCAAGGATTCAAACGAGCGCTCATTCTACTATCTCCTTAGAGAAACCAAATTAAACTCAAAATGCTACTGGGCCCGCCCTCGTGGACCTGTAGACGAGCGCTCAATCCACTATCATCACATAGGAGCAACCAAATTGAATTCATATCGACACAGCGCTCGCCCTCATTGACTCAGAAGTGCGCTCAATCCACTATCATCACATAAGTACATCCAAATTGATCTCATATCGACACTGCGACCGCCCCCAAGGATTCAAACGAGCGCTCATTCTACTATCTCCTTAGAGAAACCGAATTAAACTCAAAATACTACTGTGCCCGCCCTCATGGACTCAGACGAGCGCTCAATCCACTATCATAACAAAAGTACAACCAAATTGATCTCATGTCGACACTGTGACCGCCCCCCAGGATTCAAACGAGCGCTCATTCTATCATCTCCTTAGAGAAACCGAATTGAACTCAAAATGCTACTGTGCCCGCCCTCATGGACCCAGACGAGCGCTCAATCCACTATCATCACATGAGTCCAACCAAATTGAACTCATATCGACACTGTGCCCGCCCTCATTCACTCAGACGTGCGCTCATTCCACTATCATCACATAAGTGCAACCAAATTGAAGTCATATCGACACAGCGCCCACCCTCATGGACTCAGACGAGCGCTCAATCCACTGTCATCACATAAGTGCAACCAAATTGAACTCATATCAACACAGCGCCCACCTTCACGGACTCAGACGAGCGCTCAATTCACTATCATCACATAAGTGCAACCAAATTGATCTCATAACGACACTGCGCCCGCCCGCATTGACTCCGACGAGCGCTCAATCCACTATCATCACATACGTGCAACCAAATTGAAGTCATATCGACACAGCGCCCACCCTCATGGACTCAGACGAGCGCTCAATCCACTGTCATCACATAAGTGCAACCAAATTGAACTCATATCAACACAGCGCCCACCTTCACGGACTCCAGACGAGCGCTCAATTCACTATCATCACATAAGTGCAACCAAATTGATCTCATAACGACACTGCGCCCGCCTCCATTGACTCAGACGTGCACTCAATACACTATCAACACATAAGTTTAACCAAATTGTTCTCATATCGACACTGCGACCGCCCTCAAGGATTCAAACGAGCGCTCATTCTACTATCTCCTTAGAGAAACCAAATTTAACTCAAAATGCTACTGTGCCCGCCCTCATGGACTCCGACGAGCGCTCAATCCACTATCATCACATGAGTGCAACCAAATTGAACTCATATCGATACTGCGCCTGCCCTCATTGACTCAGACCAGCACTCAATCCAGTATCATCACATAAGTGCAACTAAATTGAACTCATATCGATACTGCGCCCACCCTCATTGACTCAGACGTGCGCTCAATCCACTATCAACACATAAGTGCAACCAAATTGAACTCATATCGACACTGCCCCCGCCCTCATTGACTCAGACGAGCACTCAATCCACTATCATCACATAAGTGCAACCAAATTGAAGTCAGATCGACACAGCGCTCACCCTCATGGACTCAGACGAGCGCTCAATCCACTATCATCACACAAGTGCAACCAAATTGAACTCATATGGATACAGCGCCCGCCCTCATTTATTTAGACGAGCGCTCAATCCACTATCATTACATAACTGCAACCAAAATGAAGTCATATCGACACAGCGCCCACCCTCATGGACTCAGACGAGCACTCAATCCACCATCATTACATAAGTGCGAACAAATTGAACTAATATCGCCACTGCGCCCCCCCCCCCCCCTTATTGACTCAGACGAGCGCTCAATGCACTATCATCACATAAATGCAACCAAATTGAACTCATATCGACACTGCGCCCGCTCTCATTGACTCAGACGTGCGCTCAATCCACTATCAACACATAAGTGCAACCAAATTGAACTCATATCGATACTGCGCCCACCCTCATTGACTCAGACGAGCGCTCAATCCACTATCATCGCATAAGTGCAACCAAATTGAACTCATATCGATACTGCGCCCGCTCTTATTGACTCAGACGTGCGCTCAATCCAATATCATCGCATAAGTGCAACCAAATTGAACTCATATCGACACTGCGCCCGCTCTTATTGACTCAGACGTGCGCTCAATCCAATATCAACACATAAGTGCAACCAAATTGAACTCATATCGACACTGCGCTCGCCCATATTGACTCAGACGAGCGCTCAATCCACTATCATCACATAAGTGCAACCAAATTGAAGTCAGATCGACACGGCGCCCGACATCCTCATGGACTCAGACGAGCGCTTAATCCACTACCATCACATAAGTGCAACCACATTTAAGTCATTTTTACACTGCGCCCGCCCTCATTGACTCAGACGAGCGCTCAATCCACTATCATCACATAAATGCAACCAAATTGAACTCATATCGACACTGCGCCCGCCCTCATTGACTCAGACGTGCGATCAATCCACTATCATCACATAAGTACAACCAAATTGAAGTCAGATCGACACAGCGCTCACCCTCATGGACTCAGACGAGCGCTCAATCCACTATCATTACATAAGTGCAACCAAATTGAACTAATATCGCCACTGCGCTAGTTCTCATTGACTCAGACGAGCGCTCAATCCACTATCATCACATAAATGCAACCAAATTGAACTCATATCGACACTGCGCCCGCTCTCATTGAATCAGACGAGCGCTCAATCCACTATCATCGCATAAGTGCAACCAAATTTAACTCATATCGACTCAGCGACCGCCCCAAGGATTAAATCGAAATCTCATTCTATAACCTTATTAGAGAATCCTAATTGAACTCAGAATGCTACTGCGCCCACCCTCATGGACTCAGACGAGCGCTCAATCCACTATCATTACATCCTACCCTACCCTATTTGGCATTACATCCCCACACTGGGACAGAGCCGCCTCGCAGCTTAGTGTTCATTAAGCACTTCCACAGTTGTTAACTGCGAGGTTTCTAAGCCAGGTTACCATTTTTGCATTCGTATATCATGAGGCTAACACGATGATACTTTTATGTCCAGGGAAGTCGAGATAATTTCCAATCCGAAAATTGCCTAGACCGGCACCGGGAATCGAACCCAGCCACCCTCAGCATAGTCTTGCATTGTAGCCTCGCGTCTTACCTCACGGCTAAGGAGGGCCCCATACATAAGTGCAACAAAATTGAACTCATTTCATCACTGCGACCACCCTCACGGACTCAAACGAGCGCTCAATTCACTATCATCACATAAGTGCAACCAAATTGAACTCATATCGATACTGCATCCGCCCTCATTGACTCAGACGAGAGCTCAATCCACTATCATCACATAAGTGCAAACAAATTGAACTCATATCGATACTGCGCCCGCCCTCATTGACTCAGACGAGCGCTCAATCCATCATCATCACATAAGTGCAACCAAATTGAAGTCATATCGACACTGCGCTCGCCCTTATTGACTCAGACGAGCGTCAATCCACTATCATCACATAAGTGCAACCAAAATGAAGTCAGATCGACACAGCGCCCACCCTCATGGACTCAGACGAGCGCTTAATCCACTACCATCACATAAGTGCAACCAAATTTAAGGCATTTTGACACTGCGCCTGCCCTCATTGACTCAGACGAGCGCTCAATCCACTATCATCACACAAGTGCAACCAAATTGAATTCATATGGACACTGCGCCCACCCTCATGGACTCAGACCAGCACTCAATCCACCATCATTACATAAGTGCAACCAAATTGAACTAATATCGCCACTGCGCCCACCCTCATTGACTCAGACGAGCGCTCAATCCACTATCATCACATAAATGCAACCAAATTGAACTCATATCGACACTGCGCCCGCTCTCATTGACTCCAGACGTGCGCTCAATCCACTATCAACACATAAGTGCAACCAAGTTGAACTCATATCGACAATGCGCCCGTCATCATGGACACAAACGAGAGCTCAACCCACTATCATCACATGAGAGCAACCAAATTGATCTCATATCGACACTGCGACCGCCCCCAAGGATTAAAGGCTCCCCCAGACCTAAGCGATTTCATCGCCGCGACGGCGACAACTAGTCGCCGCGATTCTATCGTTGGGTCGCTGCAGGCAAGGTTCTATTTACGCTTCCATACCAACGGCGACAGAATCGTTGTTGCCCAGCGATAGATTCGCGTCGCGACTGTCGCATCGCGTGTGTTTGGGGGAACTCAGAATGCTACTGCGCCCACCCTCATGGACTCAGACGAGCGCTCAATCCACTATCATCATTTAACTGCAATCAAATTGAACTCTTATTACAGAAACCTAATTGAACTCAGAATGCTACTGCGACCACCCTCACGGACTCAAACGGGCGCTCAATTCACTATCATCACATGAGTTCAACCATATTGAACTCATATCGACACTGCGCGCTTCCTTCTGGACTCAGACGAGCGCTCATTCTACTATCGCGTTGAAGCAACCGAATTAAACTCAAAATGATACTGCGACCGCCCTTATGGAATCCGACGAGCGCTCAATCCAAAAATAATTAAACGAACGCTTCCGGAAGCATTCCCGCTGCTTTCCGGATGTTTCCCCCGTAATTTGTAAACAAAATCTTCCGGATGCATTTTTCGCTGATTCTCGCAGCCCGGAACATACAGATCGCATGGTTCCCGCATTGGAATGGCCTCTGAATGCTGAGGATTGTTGATTCGAAGCGTACCATCATGAAACGAACGCGTCCGGAAGCATTCCCGCTGCTTTCCGGATGTTTCCCCCTGTGATTTGTAAACAAAATCTTCCGGATGCATTTTTCGTTGATTCTCGCAGCCCGGAACATACAGATCGCATGGTTCCCGCATTGGAATGGCCACTGAATGCTGGGGATTGTTGATTCGAAGCGTACCATTATGAAACGAACGCGTTCGGAAGCATTCCCGCTGCTTTCCGGATGTTTTCCCTGTAATTTGTGAACAAAATCTTCCGGATGCATTTTTCGCTGATTCTCGCATCCCGGAACAAACATTTCGCTTGGTTCCCGTATTGGAACAGCCTCTGAATGCTGGAGATTGTTGATTCGAAGCGTACCATTATGAAACGAACGCGTCCGGTAGCATTCCCGCTGCTTTCCGGATGTTTCCCCGTAATTTGTCAACAATATCTTCCGGATGCATTTTTCGCTGATTCTCGCAGCCCGGAACATACAGATCGCATGGTTCCCGCATTGGAATGGCATCTGAATGCTGAGGATTGTTGATTCGAAGCGTACCATCATGAAACGAACGCGTCCGGAAGCATTCCCGCTGCTTTCCGGATGTTTCCCTGTAATTTGTGAACAAAATCTTCCGGGTGCATCTTTCTCCGATTCTCGCAGCCCGTACCATCCAGATCGCATGGTTCCCGCATTGGAATGGCCGCTGAATGCTGAGGATTGTTGATTCGAAGCGCATCATCATGAAACGAACGCGTCCGGAAGCATTCCCGCTGCTTTCCGGATGTTTCCCCGTGTGATTTGTAAACAAAATCTTCCGGATGCATTTTTCGCTGAAACTCGCAGCCCGGAACACACCGACCGCATGGTTCCCGCATTGGAATGGCCGCTGAATGCTGGGGATTGTTGATTCGAAGCGTACCATCATGAAACGAACGCGTTCGGAAGCATTCCCGCTGCTTTCCGGATGTTTCCCCCGTAATATGTAAACAAAATCTTCCGGATGCATTTTTCGCTGATTCTCGCAGCCCGGAACATACAGATCGCATGGTTCCCGCATTGGAATGGCCTCTGAATGCTGGGGATTGTTGACTCGAAGCGTATCATCATGAAACGAACGCGTCCGGAAGCATTCCCACTGCTTTCCGGATGTTTCCCCCGTAATTTGTAAACAAAATCTTCCGGATGCATTTTTCGCTGATTCTCGCATCCCGGAACAAACATTTCGCTTGGTTCCCGTATTGGAACAGCCTCTGAATGATGGAGATTGTTGATTCGAAGCATACCATTATGAAACGAACGCGTCCGGAAGCATTCCCGCTGCTTTCCGGATGTTTTCCCCGTAATTTGTAAACAAAATCTTCCGGATGCATTTTTCGCTGATTCTCGCAGCCCGGAACATACAGATCGCATGGTTCCCGCATTGGAATGGCCTCTGAATGCTGAGGATTGTTGATTCGAAGCGTACCATCATGAAACGAACGCGTCCGGAAGCATTCCCGCTGCTTTCCGGATGTTTCCCCCTGTGATTTGTAAACAAAATCTTCCGGATGCATTTTTCGTTGATTCTCGCAGCCCGGAACATACAGATCGCATGGTTCCCGCATTGGAATGGCCGCTGAATGCTGGGGATTGTTGATTCGAAGCGTACCATCATGAAACGAACGCGTTCGGAAGCATTCCCGCTGCTTTCCGGATGTTTCCCCCGTAATATGTAAACAAAATCTTCCGGATGCATTTTTCGCTGATTCTCGCAGCCCGGAACATACAGATCGCATGGTTCCCGCATTGGAATGGCCTCTGAATGCTGGGGATTGTTGACTCGAAGCGTATCATCATGAAACGAACGCGTCCGGAAGCATTCCCGCTGCTTTCCGGATGTTTCCCCCGTAATTTGTAAACAAAATATTCCGGATGCATTTTTCGCTGATTCTCGCATCCCGGAACAAACATTTCGCTTGGTTCCCGCATTGGAATGGCCTCTGAATGCTGGGGATTGTTGATTCGAAGCGTACCATTATGAAACGAACGCGTCCGGAAGCATTCTCGCTGCTTTCCGGATGTTTCCCCCTGTGATTTGTAAACAAAATCTTCCGGATGCATTTTTCGCTGATTCTCGCAGCCCGGCACATACAGATCGCATGGTTCCCGCATTGGAATGGCCTCTGAATGCTGGGGATTGTTGACTCGAAGCGTACCATCATGAAACGAACGCGTCCGGAAGCATTCCCGCTGCTTTCCGGATGCTTCCCCCGTAATTTGTAAACAAAATCTTCCGGTTGCATTTTTCGCTGAATCTCGCAGCCCGGAACATACAGATCGCATGGTTCCCGCATTGGAATGGCCGCTGAATGCTGGGGATTGTTGACTCGAAGCGTACCATCATGAAACGAACGCGTCCGGTAGCATTCCCGCTGCTTTCCGGATGTTTCCCCCGTAATTTGTAAACAAAATCTTCCGGATGCATTTTTCGCTGATTCTCGCAGCCCGAAACATACAGATCGCATGGCTTTCGCATTGGTACAGCCTCTGAACGCTGGGGATTATTGATTCGAAGCGTACCATTATGAAACGAACGCGTCCGGAAGCATTTCCGCTGCTTTCTGGATGGTTTCCCCCGTAATTTGTAAACAAAATCTTCCGGTTGCATTTTTCGCTGATTCTCGCATCCCGGAACAAACATTTCGCTTGGTTCCCGTATTGGAACAGCCTCTGAATGCTGGGGATTGTTGATTCGAAGCGTACCATTATGAAACGAACGCGTCCGGAAGCATTCCCGCTGATTTTCGGATGTTTCAAAATCTTCCGGATGCATTTTTCGCTGATTCTCGCAGCCCAGAACATACGTATAGGAGATCCTGCAAAGGGTAATCCTGTAGCGGAAATTTTTTTAAAATCTACAGGGGCGCAGCAAAAGTTAGAGGAATTCATATGGGAGGGCAGTAAAAGTGCATTTTCCCATTCCAAAATCTAATTGGGCGCAAAAAAGTTTCGTTCGGTTCTAGGGGTGTGAGAATCCCATAGAGGACATATTTTTAAATCTAAGGAGGCGCAAGTCAGTTAGAGGAATACATATAGGAGGGCGGAGATCCTGCAGAGTACATATTTCTAAATCCACGGGGGCGCAAAAAAGTTCGAATAATACGTTCCAGGGGGCGGAAATCCCGAAGCGGACATTTTTTTTTAATCTACAGGGGCGCAAAAAATTTAGAGGAATCCTGCAGAGGACATATTTCAAAATCTACGGGGGCGCAAAATGGAGGAATTCGTATAGGAGGGCGGAGATCCAGCAGAGGACATATTTCTAAATTAACGAGGGCGCAAAAAAGTTTGAATAATACGTTCTAGGGGAGCGGAAATCCCGTAGAGGACATATTTTTAAAACTAAGGGGAGCAAAAAAGTTAGAGGAATGCGTGTGGGAGGGCGAAGATCCTGCCGAGGACATATTTCAAAATCTACGGGAGCGCAAAATAGAGGAATTCGTATAGGAGGGCGGAGATCCTGCAGAAGACATATTTCTAAATCCACGAGGGCGCAGAAAACTTCGAATAATATGTTCTAGGGGGCGGAAATCCCGAAGCGGACAATTTTTTTTAATCTACAGGGGCGCAAAAAAGTTAGAGGAATACGTGTATAGGAAGGCGGAGATCCTGCAGAGGACATATTTCAAAATCTATGGTGGCGCAAAATAGAGGAATTCGTATAGGAGGGCGGACATCTTATTATTATTTATTTATTCAGACTAAGGCCGAAGTGGCCTGTGCGGTATATAAGAGTCTTCTCCATTCGGCTCGGTCCATGGCTACACGTCGCCAACCACGCAGTCCACGGAGGGTCCGCAAGTCGTCCTCCACCTGATCGATCCACCTTGCCCGCTGTGCACCTCGCCTTCTTGTTCCCGTCGGATCGTTGTCGAGAACCATTTTTACCGGATTACTGTCCGACATTCTGGCTACGTGCCCGGCCCACCGCAGTCTTCCGATTTTCGCGGTGTGAACGATGGATGGTTCTCCCAACAGCTGATGCAACTCGTGGTTCATTCGCCTCCTCCACGTACCGTCCGCCATCTGCACCCCACCATAGATGGTACGCAACACTTTCCTTTCGAAAGCTCCCAGGACATCTTACAGAGCACATATTTCTAAATCCAAGAGGGCGCAAAAAAGTTAGAATAATATGTTTTAGGGGAAATTCACCAGAGAACCATTTTTTTAATCTACAGGGGCGCAAAACAGTAAGAGGAATTCATATAGGACGGCGGAGATCCTACAGAGGACATATTTCTAAATCCAGGGGGGCGCAATTTTTTTTAATAATACGTTCTAGGGGAGCGGAAATCCCGTAGAGGACATATTTTGAAATCTAAGGGAGCGCAAAAAAGTTAGAGGAATACATATAGGAGGGCGGAGATCCTGCAGAGGGGGCGCAAAATGGAAGAATTCGTATAGGAGTGCGGAGATCCTACAGAGAACATATTTCTAAATCCACGGGGGCCATAAAAGTTTGAATAATACGTTCTAGGGGAGCGGAAATCCCGTAGAGGACATATTTTGAAATTTACGGGGGCGCAAAAAAGTTGAAGAAATTCGTATAGTAGGGAGGAAATCCCGAAGCGGAAAATTTTCTTAAAATCTACAGGGCGAAAAAAAGTAAGAGGAATACATATAGGAGGGCGGAGATTCAGCAGAGGGCATATTTCTAAATTGATGAGGGCGCAATAATGTTCGAATAATACATTTTATGGGGCGGAAATCCCGAAGTGGATATTTTTTTTAATCTACAGGGGCGCAAAAAAAGTTAAAGGAACACGTATAGGAGGGCAGAGATCCTTCAGAGAACATATTTCTAAATCTACGGGGGCGCAAACAGTTCGAATAATACGTTTTTGAGGAGCGGAAATCCCGTAGAGGACATATTTTGAAATCTACGGGGGCGCAAAAAAGTTCGAATAATACGTTCTCGGGGGCGGAAATCCCGAAGCGGACAATTTTTTTAAAATCTACAGGGCGCAAAAAAGTAGGAGGATTACATATAGGAGGGCAGAGATCATGCAGAGGACATATTTCTAAATCTACTGGGGCGACATATTTTGAAATCTTAGGGGCGCAAAAAGTTAGAGGAATACGTATAGGATGGCGGAGGTTTCTGAATCCTCGGGGCGCAAAAATTTTGAACAATACGGAAATCGGAAGCGGATTTTTTTTTTAAATCAACAGTTGCGCAAAAAAAAGTTAGAGGAATACGTATAGGAGGGCGGAGAACATATTTTTAAATCTATGGGGGCTTGAAAAGTTCGAAAATAACGTTCTAGGGGAGCGGAAATCCCGTAGAGGACATATTTTGAAATCTTAGGGGGCGCAAATAAATTATAGGAATACGTATAGGAGGGCGGAGATCCTGCAGAGGACATATTTCTAAATCCACGGGGGCGCAAAAAAGTTTGGATAATACGTTTTAGGGGAGCGTAAGTCCCGCAGAGGACATTTTTTTAAAATCTACAGGGCGCAAAAAAAGTTAGATGAATACATATAGGAGGGCGGAGATCATACAGAGGACATATTTCTAAATCCACGGGGGCGCAAAAAAATTTGAATAATACGTTCTAGGGGAGCGGAAATCCCGTGGAGGACATATTTTGAAATCTTCGGGGCGCAAAAAAGCTGAAGAAATTCGTATAGGAGGGCGGAGATCCTGCAGAGGACATATTTTCATATCCACGGGGGCGCAAAAAAGTTCGAATAATACGTTCTAGGGGGCGGAAATCCCGTAGCGGAAAATTTTCATAAAATCTACAGGGCGCAAAAAAGTAAATGGAATACATATAGGAGGGCGGAGATCCAGCAGAGGGCATATTTCTAAATTAATGAGGGCGCAATAGTGTTCGAATAATACGTTTTATGGAGCGGAAATCCCGAAGCGGAATTTTTTTTTTAATCTACAGGGGCGCAAAAAAAGTTAAAGGAACACGTATAGGAGGGCGGAGATCCTTCAGAGGACATATTTCTAAATCTACGGGGGCGCAAACAATTCGAATAATACGTTTTAGGGAAGCGGAAATCCCGTAGAGGACATATTTTGAAATCTACGGGGGCGCAAAAAAGTTCGAATAATACGTTCTAGGGGGCGGATATCCCGAAGCAGACAAATTTTTTTTAAATCTACAGGGCGCAAAAAGTAAGAGGAATGCATATAGGAGGGCAGAGATCATGTAGAGGACATATTTCTAATTCTACGGGGCGCAAAAATTTTGAATAATACGTTCTCAGGGCGGAAATCCTGAAGCGGACAATTTTTTTATTTCTACCGGGGCTCAAAAAAGTTGGAGGAACACTTATAGGAGGGTGGAGATCCTGCAGAAGACATATTTCTAAATCTTCGGGGGCGCAAACAGTTCGAATAATAAGTTTTAGGGGAGCGGAAATCCCGTGGAGGACATATTTTGAAATCATAGGGGGCGCAAAAAAGTTAGAGGAATACATATAGGAGGGCGGAGATCCTGCAGAGGGGGCGCAAAATGGAAGAATTCGTAAAGGAGTGCGGAGATCCTACAGAGAACATATTTCTAAATCCACGGGTGCCATAAAAGTTTGAATAATACGTTCTAGGGGAGCGGAAATCCCGTAGAGGACATATTTTGAAATTTACGGGGGCGCAAAAAAGTTGAAGAAATTCGTATAGTAGGGAGGAAATCCCGAAGCGGAAAATTTTCTTAAAATCTACAGGGCGAAAAACAGTAAGAGGAATACATATAGGAGGGCGGAGATTCAGCAGAGGGCATATTTCTAAATTGATGAGGGCGCAATAATGTTCGAATAATACATTTTATGGGGCGGAAATCCCGAAGTGGATATTTTTTAATCTACAGGGGCGCAAAAAAGTTAAAGAAACACGTACGGGCGAGGGGAGACACTGCAAAGGACAAATATCTAAATCTACGGGGGCGCAAACAGTTCGAAAAATACGTTCTAAGAGAGCAGAAATCCTATAGAGGACATATTTTGAAATCTACGGGGCGCAAAAAGTTCGAATAATACGTTCTAGGGGCGGATATCCTGAAGCTGACAATTTTTTAAAATCTACAGGGCGCAAAAAAGTAAGAGGAATACTTATAGGAGGGCAGAGATCATGCAGAGGACATATTTCTAAATCTACGGGGGCGCAAACAGTTCGAATAATACGTTTTAGGGGAGCTGAAATCCCGTGGAGGACATATTTTGAAATCTTAGGGGCGCAAAAGTTAGAGGAATACGTATAGGATGGCGGAGGTTTCTGAATCTTCAGGGGCGCAAAAATTTTGAACAATACGGAAATCGGAAGCGGATTTTTTTAAATCAACAGTTGCGCAAAAAAGTTAGAGGAATACGTATAGGAGGGCGGAGAACATATTTTTAAATCTATGGGGGCTTGAAAAGTTCGAAAATAACGTTCTAGGGGAGCGTAAATCCCGTAGAGGACATATTTTGAAATCTTAGGGGGCGCAAATAAATTATAGGAATACGTATAGGAGGGCGGAGATCCTGCAGAGGACATATTTTCATATCCACGGGGGCAAGTTTGAATAATACGTTCTAGGGGAGCGGAAATCCTGTAGAGGACATATTTTGAAATTTACGGGGCGCAAAAAGTTGAAGAAATTCGTATAGTAGGGAGGAAATCCTGAAGCGGAAAATTTTCTTAAAATCTACAGGGCGAAAAAAAGTAAGAGGAATACATATAGGAGGGCGGAGATTCAGCAGAGGGCATATTTCTAAATTGATGAGGGCGCAATAATGTTCGAATAATACATTTTATGGGGCGGAAATCCTGAAGTGGATATTTTTTTAATCTACAGGGCGCAAAAAAGTTAAAGGAACACGTATAGGAGAGCGGAGACTCTGCAGAGGACATATTTCTAAATCTACGGGGCGCAAACAGTTCGAAAAATACGTTCTAAGAGAGCAGAAATCCTATAGAGGACATATTTTGAAATCTACGGGGCGCAAAAAGTTCGAATAATACGTTCTAGGGGCGGATATCCCGAAGCTGACATTTTTTTTTAAATCTACAGGGCGCAAAAAAGTAAGATGAATACATATAGGAGGGCAGAGATCATGCAGAGGACATATTTCTAAATCTACGGGGGCGCAAACAGTTCGAATAATACGTTTTAGGGGAGCTGAAATCCCGTGGAGGACATATTTTGAAATCTTAGGGGGCGCAAAAAAGTTAGAGGAATACGTATAGGATGGCGGAGGTTTCTGAATCTTCGGGGGCGCAAAAATTTTTGAACAATACGGAAATCGGAAGCGGATTTTTTTTTAAATCAACAGTTGCGCAAAAAAAAGTTAGAGGAATACGTATAGGAGGGCGGAGAACATATTTTTAAATCTATGGGGGCTTGAAAAGTTCGAAAATAACGTTCTAGGGGAGCGTAAATCCCGTAGAGGACATATTTTGAAATCTTAGGGGGCGCAAATAAATTATAGGAATACGTATAGGAGGGCGGAGATCCTGCAGAGGACATATTTCTAAATCCACGGGGGCGCAAAAAAGTTTGGATAATACGTTTTAGGGGAGCGTAAGTCCCGCAGAGGACATTTTTTTTAAATCTACAGGGCGCAAAAAAAGTTAGATGAATACATATAGGAGGGCGGAGATCATACAGTGGACATATTTCTAAATCCACGGGGGCGCAAAAAAATTTGAATAATACGTTCTAGGGTAGCGGAAATCCCGTGGAGGACATATTTTGAAATCTACGGGGGCGCAAAAAAGCTGAAGAAATTCGTATAGGAGGGCGGAGATCCTGCAGAGGACATATTTTCATATCCACGGGGGCGCAAAAAAGTTCGAATAATACGTTCTAGGGGGCGGAAATCCCGTAGCGGAAAATTTTCATAAAATCTACAGGGCGCAAAAAAGTAAAAGGAATACATATAGGAGGGCGGAGATCCAGCAGAGGGCATATTTCTAAATTAATGAGGGCGCAATAGTGTTCGAATAATACGTTTTATGGAGCGGAAATCCCGAAGCGGACATTTTTTTTAATCTACAGGGGCGCAAAAAAAGTTAAAGGAACACGTATAGGAGGGCGGAGATCCTTCAGAGGACATATTTCTAAATCTACGGGGGCGCAAACAGTTCGAATAATACGTTTTAGGGAAGCGGAAATCCCGTAGAGGACATATTTTGAAATCTACGGGGGCACAAAAAAGTTCGAATAATACGTTCTCAGGGGCGGAAATCCCGAAGCGGACAATTTTTTTTATTTCTACCGGGGCTCAAAAAAAAGTTGGAGGAACACTTATAGGAGGGTGGAGATCCTGCAGAAGACATATTTCTAAATCTTCGGGGGCGCAAACAGTTCGAATAATAAGTTTTAGGGGAGCGGAAATCCCGTGGAGGACATATTTTGAAATCATAGGGGGCGCAAAAAGTTAGAGGAATACGTATAGGATGGCGGAGATTCTGCAGAGGATACATTTCTAAATCCTCGTATAGGAGTAATACGTATAGGACGTTCGGAGGAAATATTTCTTATTCTATGGGGGCTTGAAAAGTTCGAAAATTACGTTCTAGGGGAGCGGAAATCCCGTAGACGACATATTTTGAAATCTTAGGGGCGCAAATAAATTAGAGGAATACGTATAGGAGGGCGGAGATCCTGCAGAGGACATATTTCTAAATCCACGGGGGCGCAAAAAGTTTGAATGATACCTTCTATGAAGGCGGAAACCCTGAAGAGGATTTGTTTTCAATCTACAGGGGCGCAAAAAAGTTAGAGGAATACATATAGGAGGGCGGAGATCCTTCAGAGTACATATTTCTAAATGCACGGGGGCGCAAAAAAGTTTGAATGATACGTTCTAGGGGAGCGGAAATTCCGTAGAGAACATATTTTGATTTCTAAGGGCCGCAAAAAAGTTAGAGAAATACGTATAGGAGGGCGGAGATCATGTAGAGGAAATATTTCAAAATGTACGGGTGCGCAAAATAGAATGATTCGTATAGGAGGGCGGAGATCCTGCAGAGGACATATTTCTAAATGCACGGGGGCGTAAAAAAGTTCGAATAATACGTTCTTGGGGTAAAAATCTCGAAGCGGACAATTTTCCTTAATCTACAGGGGCGCAAACAGTTCGAATAATACGTTTTAAGGAGCGGAAATCCCGTAGATGACATATTTTGAAATCTTAGGGGGCGCAAATAAATTAGAGGAATACGTATAGGAGGGCGGAGATTCTGCAGAGGACATATTTCTTAATCTACAGGGGCGCAAACAGTTCGAGTAATACGTTTTAGGGGAGCGGAAATCCCGTAGAGGACATATTTTGAAATCTAAAAGGGCGCAAGAGGAATAGGTATAGGAGGGCGGAGATACAACAGAAGACATATTTTGAAATCTAAGGGTGCCCAAAACAATTAAAGGAATACGGCGTATAGTAGGGCGGAGATAAATAAATAAAATAAATAAATAAATTCTACGGGCGAAAAAAGTTCAAATAATACGTTCTTGGGGCGGGAATCCCATAGAGTACTTTTTTTAAATTTAAGGAGGCTCAAAACAGTTAGAGGAATACGGGGGCGCTAAAAAAGTTTGAAGTTTCTAGGGGGGTGGAAATCTCGAAGCGGACATTTTTTTCAAATCTATAGGGGCGCAAAAAAGTTAGAGAAATACATATAGGAGAGCGGAGGCAGAGTCTATATTTCTATATAGGACATATTTCTAAATCTACGGGGGGCGCCAACAGTTCGAAAAATACGTTCTAGGGGAGCGGAAATCCCATAGAGGACATATTTTGAAATCAAAGGGGGCGCAAAAAAGTTAGAGGAATACATATAGGGGTGGAGATCCTACAGAGGACATATTTCTAAATCCATGGGGGCAAAAAAAAGTTCGAATAATACGTTCTAGGAGAGCGGAAATCCCGTGGAAGACATATTTTTAAATCTGCAGGGGCGCAAAAAAAGTTAGAGGATCACGTATGGGAGGGCGGAGATCCTGCCGAGGACATATTTCTAAATCTACAGGGGCGCTAACAGTTCTAGTAATACGTTTTTGGGGAGCGGAAATCCCGTAGAGGACATATTTTGAAATCTACGGGGGTGCAAAAAAAAGTTAGAGGAATACGTATAGGAGGGCGGAGATATTTAAATAAATAAATTCTACGGGGGCGCAAAAAGTTCAAATAATACGTTCTAGATCCCGTAGAGGACTTTAATCTAAGAAGGCGCAAATCAGTTAAAGGGATTCGTATAGGAGGGCGGAGATCCTGCAGAGGACATATATTTTAAAATCTACCGGGGTGCAAAATGTTCGAATAATACGTTCTAGGGGAGCGGGAATCCCGAATAGGATCAATAGAGAATATAAGGGGGAACGATTTCAGAATGGTAGGAGCAGTAA
>NW_026942072.1:0-53625 GCF_024139115.2 Armigeres subalbatus
TTTGGTTTCTTATTGCCATAACTGCCACTTATTAAAAACTCGTTAATATCATAGTAATAAATCGTAAGGTACATTGTTCAAGTGAATTTTGGAGACCTTGTTAAAACAGTTTGTATTACATTTATTTTCACTGGTTTATAATCGTTTGATGAACTTACTTAAGCTACAGATTTCTGCTTAATAAATAGCACTTAATAATGATCAAAATAAAAAAAGTAATCCAGAAGTTAATGAAAACTATATTCCATCGTGAAAGATGTATGCATCCTCATCCCTGAATAGGATGCTGCACAAAGTGAGGAAAATGGTATCCTGAATTCGGCACCGGCTTTCATTTCCTTGTTTCACCTGAGAAATAAATCCAGTAGTCAGATAAACATACTTATACTCAAACCAACTTGTCACCTACCTCCTACCGTTTTTAAAAATAGCTTTACCAGAAAACGTATCTGATAAACAAGCTAATTTCCTCCTGATTCGTCGTGGTTGGACCGAAAAAAAAATTTCAGCTGTCGATTTGTTATTGTTGGCTTCAAACTCTAATATTACTTATTTACTACCATCAATCACAGTTGTCATAATTCGACTGTTTTTAATCAGTTTCTCTCAATATTTATATGAAACATGAAAAATAAATATCAGAAGGCACAAATAGGGCTCCCATATGCCAAGAAATGTGCATAAATGAGAAAAATATATAGAATGATAATAATTTAAAATTATGTGTATTACTTTTATACAATCTGCAACATAAGGTTTGACATTCTTTGCTTAAAAGTTGAAGCTATTCCTCTTATTGATACTTATAAACCTTATATTTTAAGATTATTTCTTCTATATTCACAAGTTCTCCAGGAGCACAAATTGCAATATCATTGGTGGGTTGTGATTATAAAGAATTTAAACAAAATAAATATTCAGATTTAAAATCCTTACAATAAATAAATATCTGGATTAAAATCCTTACAACGATGCTCGAAAATAATATTTGGTGAGGCATAGTAAGCAAAAAAGCAATATTTACTTTCGTTTCGAGAATTCTGCATTCTTTCATAATCAAATTTCTGGCGTTTGCAGCTTCATACTAGCTTTTACATTGCATATATGTTTTGTAGGAATTCAATTGTTAATGATCTCGCTTAACTTCTCAAGAGTTCTAAGTAACATTTTTCATGTGAATTGATTTAGCACAGGCAATCAATAGCTTTCATGTTGTTCTATTGATTGTGCCATTCAAATAAATGCATGGAAAAATGTTACTTTAGGTCACTTTGACAAGTTAAGCAACGATCTCGTAACTTTTCAAAAAGTCTAAAAGTAACATTTTTTATGAATTAATTTGAATACAGCAATCAATAGCTTTCATATTTATTTCTATTGATTGTGCTATTCAAATAAATGCATGGAAAAATGTGCAAATCACTGACAAGTTCAGCAGTTATTAGTGTCGATTCATAGCAGCAACTTCCAATCAGCTTTACAGTTTATCAAGGTTTTACACGGATTTTTTTACTTGGCCGTATAAAAAATCTCATAAACAATTTTTGCCAAAGTTGCCCAATTTGTATGATTCGTCTAGAAATCGCATAAAACTTGTTTACACGGGGTTTTCAAATTTGAACGAAAATTTTTTTCACACAGGAACGCATCTCCGTAAAAAAGACACACGATTCTTTTTTTAGTTATCGAAGTTTATTACGGATTTTTTTTTACACGGCCGTATAAAAAATCTCATAAATAATTTTTAAAGTTGCTCCAATTTGCCACGTAATTCGTCTAGAAATCATAAAACTTGTTTACAGGTTTTTCAAATTTTGAACTGAAACTTTTTCACACGGAGCTTTCCCCACGTGTAAAAAAAGACACATTCTTTAGTTATGCAGGTTTATATCATTTTTATAACACCTGCGCTATAAGTTCGAGAAATATGGTCACATTTAAATGCAGTATACTAATCGCCTTCGAACGAAAAGCATTGATTGAAAAGTTTTTTTTTTGCATTTATATGGACAGAAATGTGAATATAAATGACAAATCCAGAATAACCCACCTAGCGGTGATGTTACTTTTCTCGTGTATTATGAAATGTAACGAGAAATGCTCTTAAGAGAGGTCAAAATTGCATTTCGGGGAGATAGATTCAGTCATTTCCATCAATTCTCATTTATTTCTATTCATTTGAATGCATTTCAGCAGTTTTCGAAAAAAAATCCTCCCCCTCCCTTGGGAAAAATGGAGAAAAAACAATGTTTTTTTAATAACTCCGGAATGCAATGTAAGAAGTTTCAAATAGATCCTTTGCAATATTAAAATTATTTATAAGGACCACCTTTGGATCCAGCTAGATCACTCAAACATTTTCTATCATGTATTTGGCAACCCTAGACATGGAGACTGGGAGCCAATATGGCTTTACGATTTGAACCAAAATTATAAAAATCAATGCGTCAGTATTATGATTTCCAAGTAGCGCTTGAAAAATGCAGGTCTAGAATGTTCAAGTTTGTCATAAATTTAAAACCGCAGAACAAAACTATATTATAGAAACACAGAATTTGAACTATAAACATGTATATTTGTTTGTAGTTATTTTCATGAATATTTCAAAACAGACATTGTTTTCCAAGCTGCGACGTTGTGTGTTACTATGGATTTAGTTCCATTTCGATGATTGTTTTATATTGGTTATACATTTGTTCCGAAAATTTACCAAATGAAACATCAATACTTATGTTTTATATAGACTCCACCTCTTGCGCTTTTTTCGTTTTTAAAAAGTTATACAGAAGTGTCTAAGTCAATCCTCGGGCATTCCGATTTGTTACAAATAGATCTAATAAACCTATGTATCATTATGCGTGTTGCTTGGGAATGAAGAAATGATCTAGCTACTAACACCGCTATCAATATCCTGCATCTGGCTGTAGTGATGTGATATGGAGCAGCTCTGCTGAGATGTGGATAGCTGATTCCACGCTTTCTCTGTGGAAAGTGGGTGAGCCATTATTCAGAATCAAAAGACCGGCTTTAGAAAGGGCGTTGAAGTTTCTTACAGACTCCAACCGGCTTCTTCTGCAGACCAGGCACTTTTCAGCTGGGGAAATAGACCATCGCAATAGTGATGGCGAAAGGTCAGTCTAGTCTCAACGCAACAACTGGGAAACTGGCGTCTATGTCGATTTGGGAGTGCGCTGTTCTATCCAATATATCCAATAATTAAAACATAATTTCGAATAATCAAATAATCGATCAAAATACCGCAGCTGGCACTCCACACTTTTTCACTGCTATTTGGCATGGCATGCCAAGATGCCAGGACCAAATACCAGGTTTGTGTTTCAGTGTATTGACGATTTGCATACTTGTTGTAGGACAGCTGCTGAAGAACGGAATCCGTAAAATGAAAAATTTTGAAGAGATCTGCAATAGTAAACAAGTAATTCAGAAACTCCGAAAACATGCATTTTTCAGCAGAGTTGGCCAAATTAGGCTTCTTCTTCCTCTATATTCACTATTCACTTCCACTTCCTCTATATTCATACCATTAGTAACGTGTTGAACCGATATTTGCTCAGGCGAAAAATACTGGAATAATAGAAGGTGCGTTGCAATATTGATCAAACAGTTTCGAGTCGAAAAGTAAACACCATTCGCTTCAAATCGATTTTATTTCGATCGAATTCCGCTGCGATCAATTGCTTTTCTGTCCGATTCTCGGTTCGGTCTAGGATGTTTTCGGATTGGAAACATTCTCGACTCCCTGGGCATAGTGTATCCATTGTACTTGCCACACAAGATACATACTCATGCGATGGCGGGCCTAGAAAAGCATTCAATTGATAACTGAAGAAATGCTAATAGAATACCAAGTTGAAAAGCAGGCCAAGTTTCAGTTGGAATGTAGAGCTATTGAAGAAGAAGAATTGCTGGGAGACACCCCTTGACAGTTTTCATTGGCATTCCAACTTTAATTTTACGGTATTGGAAATTTTGAAGTGTATAAAAAATGTCATTATTGGAAGTTTTATTTATTGCATGAATGTACTCCTATATGTTTCGTATTAAAACTAAAATAAACAGCTTGTCATGAGACGTTTGTTTGGTCTTTTAAAATTCACAACACTTTTGAATAATTTTTCGATAGGTATCAGAAAATCTGCACACGCCATAGTACGCTGATCGGTTTTGTGATGCTCCGGCAGCGGGCGGCGGATACGACCCGACAAAAACAACGTGAAGTAAATTGCTCGCAAATCATAAGTTTTTCCTCTCGGTTGAAACCGTTGTTCTTCTTCGTCGGAGGCGACTAACAACGCGCGCTGCAGCAATGTGCAAAAGTGGAAAAATGTAAACCATATTTTACATTCACGCACGGACCTTCACGCACGCACGCTCGCTCGCATCAGCAGTACCGCTAACGTGCTGCTTGTCATGGTGGTGCTCCATCGCGCAAGAGTGTCTGGTTTGAACAGGTGGGTTATAAGCAGAAGTAGCCGCGTTTTCCCCTCTTTACAAAGGTCGACGTCAATTTCGATCAGTTTCTGAAACTGGGATGTAGAAGGAACCAGATACACATCATAATGCAATAATGGCATGACGCAGCTACATGTGTGTATGGGCGGGTGCTCTGCTGGATATAGAGCCATACTTGGCAGGCCAAATCCATTGAACTGTTTATACCGCTTCTCCGAAATGTTTACATTATGGAATTTACGTAGATGCCGTGCTTCGCATTTTCATCCACTACCGGGCGAAATATCGATGGATGGTTGGGTATAGAATTCCTGTGCCTTGAGGTGTTCCGACGTGGTTTTGTATTTTCAATCTTTAATTGAGTGGAAGATGGAGGGAGGTACATACATATAAAGGCGGGGTGGGATAATTGGAAACTGCAAAGGTTTGCGGGAAATCGCTTCAATCACCTGATTTCCACCTGATTAATAGGATACAAAATGCTGGCAGTAATGGGACAACAATGTTGTCAGTTTGACGGATGTTGGTATTTAGAACTTGTTTAGAAAATTGCCACTAGCCGTATAAATGAGTGGTGCGAAAACCAGCTTGGACATATCTAAATCATTGGTTCCCAAATGTTTACGGTTGACGCTTTATTTCTGATGGTTAACTGCACTAAAGTTGACTCGACTTACAAGTACGAGTACAAGACACTGAAGATGGTCTCACTGTTGAGGTTGGAATACGTATCTGTCAAAGGTACAATAAAATGGTGGAATTAAATGAGATATATAATAAACTCGTCTTATGAGATACACCACCAAAAGCTCAAAATAACTTTTCTATACACTGAAGTTGCTTTTCATGCAGCTTTATTTTCACGTTTCACAAATTTTAGGATTTACGCGGAATTTAAAGCATACTCGACTTTATTGCTCTTTGCTATCATTTTATAGAAGTTGTACCTTTTTTTTATTGCTTTTTATTGATTTTTGAAATTTTTCCTTGCTTCACGATTTTTTAGTACTTGATTTGAAAAAACAATCTAAACTAAAAAAGGAGCCAATTAAAAAATTATGGATCATTCAACCTCAGTTTAACCTTCCTTCCAATACATATAAAAGCCTTTGCTTCTTTCCAGAAAATCTCGCGGTAAATTTATGATAAACATTCGTTCAAAACTACATGGGAAGAGGGCGGCTCAGTCGTTAGTATCAATTCACAATAAATGAACCGAACCTACACCAGCCAATTCGCGGCAGTGTTCGGTAGGTATGAACACATTATAACAGGCGCATTTTCCGATCGTTTTCCGTTTTCACACCTGTTCCACCCATCCGCAGCCAATCACGAACCGCTCTATCTCTATCACCTTATTGCCCCAGACCAGACTCTATGTATGTACTGCTCTGTACACATGTCGATGGATGGATGGATGATGATTGGATGTGTATAATGTTTTCTTCTCCGTGAAAGGGGCCACGTGCGTTTGTTTTCTAGTATGTAGTCACGGCGCAGCATGACCTCACTTGCTAACACCACGATCCCATTCGCCTTAGCCTTTTTACCGCAAAATTAGTGGTTCTCAATTGCTGTTCAAATGGGCGAAATAAAATAACAGTTACTTTTGAAATTCTATAAATGGCAAAAAATCATTTTCTTCTTGCTGTGTCTAACATTGCTTTGCACATTTTTAACAAAAGCGCAAACTAACTGTAAGACAATTAGCTTAACCATTGACTTTATAAAATAAGGTAAGGCATAGTTATTTTAATTGAGAATGAGAATGAATATTTGATTTATTACAATTGGAAGAACAAATTAATAAAAAAGTTACTGACCGAAAGATGGACAATTCCTATTAGACCAACAACATTTACAACGGCCCGCCAATCTCGACGCGAAGCCCACTGCTCGCGAGGAGGCACGTTTCTGGCGTCCGAATCTCGTGCGGACTGACTGTACTGTCCCGACCAGCGTCGCGTCACCGGTTTGTGGTTCCTTCTCGACCTCATCCTTCCGCAGCACGCACGGAACGGTGCTGCCAGCCCCAGCAAAGCCGGTCGGCAATTGCACCCGCAGCCACATCTCGAGAGGAGGAAATTTTAAGTGAAATTTTCATTCTTATAAACATTAAACTTTTCTAATCGATTCTGTTTGTTTTAGAGAGCGCGCACGGGGTGTGGGTGACGCATCGGCAACGGGGGCAACGCATGATCGCATCGTGTGCTGCGCCAGGGGCTCGGGAAAACCGGAATTTTCGTTCGCCAGTTCCAATTAATATTTCAGTGAGTTCGGTGCGAATTTTCCCGCGTTGGGGGAGGTTTTGTCGATCAATCCACGTGGTTCCGTGTTCCGGGGTTGATGTCGTCTCTGTCGTTCTCCTAACGGTTTGCCAGGAAGTGACGTGCGTTTGAGGCGATTAGCGCCGTGAATTGATTAAAATCTGGCGCCTGTCGCCGTGATTGCATATGGAGGTGAAAGGTGTTTTGGGCCAAAGGTGAAAATTTCCTTGCATACATATTGGCAGAGGGTGCTTCCGGGAAGTTTCGCTAAATCAAAGTGTCAACAAAGCTAAAATTTGTTCGCAAAGTGGAAGAAGCAGTCGAGCGAGAGGGCAGAGGAGCAATATTGGGGGGTCTGTGAAAATTGAGCTCGTAGTGAAAGGAGGGTGAATGCATTAGAGAGCGGTATCGAATTTTGGTGCTTTCATTCGTTAAGTGCTTGTAGGGGAAAGGCAAAGTGGATGTGCGCTGCGGTACCACGTAAGGATAAAATATCAGCGGTTGCAGGCGGAAGTTCGTTGGTGGTGGGTGTCTTACCTGAAAAACAGTGAAAAGTGAGCTTTCTGTGAAGAGAAATTCGAGAATCTGACAGCCAGTCTCCGCGGTTCTGAGGAATACGTCTGGTTCAAGGAGCATCAGCGGAAAGCATCGATTTCTGTACATTTGTTGGGACCCGTCGTCATCGATTGGAGCATGATGGATAGCGCTGCTGCTAACATGTGGTATTATGACGCTCTATGGGTAAAGATTGTTCATGTGTTTTTGTATATTTTCATTTCCATGCGTTCGATTATTTATAGATTCAGGCCTTTGTAGATGTTTACCTTATTATTCCATTAAGAATATCGTTTCATGGTGAAATGTTTCTTTCAGTTTTGGTTGACTCTGAGGTGAAAGGTGAAGTGAGCTTGCACAAGCAAAAGTGCAATAATTCACTATGATGATTAGATGGATGGGTCTGTATGTTTTGGATTATTTGTAGCTTTCAGTTTGTCATGTTACGCAATAGCTGATAAATAAATCTGAATCAGAATATAGGCGTGCTCACTAATAGGCTATGCGAATTTCGAAAAAAAATAGTTCCGGGGTATTCAACAGAGCGTAAATGAATAAATCTTCCAATGAATGATGAAGTTTGTTATGATTGAATAATTTAATCCTATGATTAATGATTAATTAATTGATGACAATGATTATTGATTATAATTAACGATTAAACAACTTTTTGACAATGATTAACGATATTATGATATATTATGATTATTGAATAACATGTTTCGGGTATGATGAACGATTAACGATCATGGTAAAATATTGATGACAATGACAATGTGTATGATTAATGATTAACGATCGATATGATACATGAATAATGAACAAAAACATGATGTGGATATTACAGTGTTTCTCTATTCAAACTTTTTAACACCTACGTGCCTGGCCTCCATGTGTCATAAAACCAATCTAAATACTTGTACTCAGCATTTATATGACAGAGTTTGGTTATATTTCCTTTACGGCTACAAAATTCGTATTGCTGTTTAGGTATTGATCATGGTTTTGAGAACGGCCATGACTCTAGAGATATTGATAGTAAGTATGGGCTAATATCTCAGTTATCTTTCAACCGATTTTGGAGATTTTGGTATCAGTCGATTGGTGAGCTCTTTAAGATTTTGCTCAACTATTAAAAAAAATGTGCTAAAAGCGCTAAAGTTTTGAAAAATTGTATTTCCCCAGCCACTGTTAAAAACCAACCAATCCTGCATGTGCATCGCTAGCACAGACATCAAAATCACGTCACTTACGGGCGAGTTCAAAGTGCAATTCATAATCGCTTGACGACGGCAGAAAGTTGAAGTTGGTAGCAGCGAAAGCGCTCGTTGGATGGAAATACTGCAAAAATCTATTCGCATGGATGACGTCTCAAATCATCTAGTGGCTGACACTGGCGTCAACAGCAGTGACAGTTAATAAACATTTCCAATATTTCAAAATAGGATATTTTACCCTTTTCGTAATCCTACGTCCGATTAGTGGTCGAGTCTTGGATCCAACCTTCTGATTGCAATAAAAACCTATTCTATAAACAACATAAGGGCCCTCCTTAGCCGTGCGGTAAGATGCGCGGCTACAAAGCAAGACCATGCTGAGGGTGGCTGGGTTCGATTCCCGGTGCCGGTCTAGGCAATTTCGGATTGGAAATTATCTCGACTTCCCTGGGCATAAAAAGTATCATCGTGTTAGCCTTATGATATACGAATGCAAAATGGTAACTTGGCTTAGAAACCTCGCAGTTAATAACTGTGGAAGTGCTTAATGAACACTAAGCTGTGAGGCGGCTCTGTCCCAGTGTGGGGATGTAATGCCAATAAGAAGAAGAAGAAGATAAACAACATACAATTTATATAAACATATTCTCGCAGGTCTAAAACCAATGCATTTTTAGCTTTTTAGTTGGCCTTAATCTAGAATTGAAAAAACACTTCAATTAGGTTAAAAAAAGGGTTTTTAGATGTAGTCAACTCAATTTTGACCGAAACGATCCTTGCATTTACATCTCTCTGCTTCTTACTCCCTCATTTCTTCTCATAAAATGTTGGTCCTGTAAAGAACCGATTTTCGTTTCACAAAGCACCCAACAGCAACCAAACGATGGTCCGTGGAAATTTCTCTTGAGTACTGCTCCTGTTGGCAACGGCCTCTCGATGATCCGCTTTCTGCTGGGACTGCTGCCACCAGCCTCATCGTTGCGACAGAACTATGAACGTAAAGAAAAAAAGGTTCTGGCAAAAATTCATTAGAGAATAATAATGAAATTCATTATGCCACGTATGAAAAGGTAATAAAGTTTAAAATATTGAATATTGGAAATAATCAACATTATTTTTTTTTACGTTTGCAATCCACTTGGTTGCTCTTCGCGAAATTTTAATTGAACTGAGGATTAGAGCCCAGCCCGTACGTTACACGATTTTGGTGTCTGCTTGCGATGCACGTACAGGATTGGCTGGTTTATCGATTTTTAACAGTGACTGGTTAGCGCGTTTAACCCGTTTTTTAATAATTGGGCAAAGTCTTAAAGATTTCACCAATCGTTTGATATCAAAATCTCTGAAATCGGATGAAAAATTATATATTAACCCATACTACCTGACCACTTTTCGTGATCGTTTCAAATTTGAATGGCGGCAGCATAAAATTCCCATAAATAATTAAGGTAAATGTACCAATTGTCGCCATACATAAGAACAGCTATTTAAAAAAATAGTAAAAGGCATGTGGGTGGACTTCATATATCAAGCGAAAGGTTTTACTTCCTGCTCCTTAGATCAGCTGTGCAAATCACAATAAAATTTGTTATAATACTCAAAATTGATTAATCCATAATAGGAACACATGCACCAGTTCTTAATTTTGGTTTCTTATTTGGCAAATCCCATTGTTTTCTTATGGGATTGGCCAAATTGGGACCGTTACTGCGACAACTGGTGCAAAGGACGTCAAAATCAAGCAAAATCAATTTTTACAATTATGCTTCGCTTGTTTTGGAGGAGATCAAATGTGATATCGTATCATATGAATATGCTTTATCGATCTGAACTTGTTTTTTATTACAGGTGATTTGAGTTGGCTATTTCGCATATAAAGCACTAGTGCGATAACTGGGTATGATAATAAACAAATATAAAATTTCCACAAGTAATGCTAAATTTCCATAACGAATTGAGAGATTTTTCCACAAGAAACAAGAATAAATTGGCACTTTTTAAAAGCAAAAATAAAAATTAAAGAATTATATTAAAATTCCACAAAAGTAATCAATAAAGATCAGAAATCAAAAATAAGAAAACTTCCATAAAAAGAAGGCCAAGCCAAGGGCCGAAACGTAGGAAACTAAACCAACGTGTCGTTTCGATTTTTGTTAGACTGAAAAGCCGTAAATCTCAAAGTTATAAAAAAACCCAACTTAATTCACCGAGTGGTAATACTGCACTTTCTCGCATTTAGTCAAGACACTCAACCTTATATAACGTCAATATGGTTCGAGGTTCCATTTTCTTTATAACTTTCAAACGCAACGGTCGATCGATATAAAATTCAATAGTGTGATCTATGAGGCTTTGCCCCTGTCGAATGAAACTTGTTGCGCAGAGAAAATCGGCTTAAGGATTACCTTTTTTGTGTGCTTATTAAAGAGACTTTTCAGCCCGGAGGCTGGCTTCGTCTCCGAAAACTAAGGATTATTATATGAAAAGTTGTCTAATGTTTTTCCAAGCTTTTGTGCACACACATACACACACACATACACACACACATACATACACACGGACAGACGGACATTTGCTCAGCTTTCTAAGCTGAGTCGATTGGTATAACTTACTATAGGTCTCCTTGAGGCTTCTGTAAAAAAGCTCGTTGTCGAAGTAAGTGAAATGTATTAGCCTTTCGGTACAACTTTGTTATAGGAAAAAGGCAAAACAATAAAATTGATGAAATTTCTTTTCCATCAGCTTTAAACGCTTTAAAGAAATGGTCATCATGTATAAAATGCTCAGGTTTATTACTTTTCGCTTTTCACATTTTTTTATTGCTCTTTATTATTGAGATTTTTACGTAGGAAAATTTTTAATTTTTTGTGAAAAAAAAATATTTAGAGAAAATTTGTATTTGTATTTGTACAAGAATTTACCATAAATAAATCAATACAGTCGACTCTCTACATCTCGATGTTCTTTGCCTCGATATCTCTCCCTAGGTCGATAATTTCCTTGGTCCACTTCAATTTACGTACATTTTACAACTCAATATCCTCCCTATCTCGATATCTCTCTATCTCGATGTGTTCTGATCGCATTTCTAGTTCTGGATTCATTCTTCTTATGTCGATATGTTCGAATTTAAAGGCTACTAGACCATCTTTGGACAATAACAAACAGATCAACAGCAAGAAATGACATTTCTCGCTTAACTTTTCAAAAGGTCCTAAGCAACATTTTTTTCATGAATTAATTTGAATAGCGCAATCAACAGAACAACATGAAAGCTTTTGATTGCAGTACTCAAATTAATTCATGAAAAATGTTATAAGTTAGACCTTTTGAAAAGGTTAAGCGAGATTTGTTTTGTTGTCGTTATTCATAGCAACAAGCGTTTTTGGATCTAGTACCCACATCATCATTTTTCTCCTTCCATTCTCGATCTCTCCCTATCTCGATGGTCCCTTCAATATCGAGATGTGGAGAGGCGACTGTATTAATTTATTTATGGAAATTTTGTATTTTTTCCGTGGAACATTTTAATTTCTTTTTGAAAACTTTGCTGTAATGAATTCAATTTTTGCTTTTAATAGTGCTAATTGATTTTTGATTTGTGGAAAATTCTTAATTGTTTAAGGAAATTTTGCAATATTTGTGGAAATTTTATATTTGTTTATTGCTCATACCCTGATTTCTTTATTGGCAATTTTATAATTTTTTATGGAAAATTTCTAATTTTTCATGAAAGTTTTTGTGTTTTAGTCCAATTAGAATCTGCAGATTGACCTCATATTCCCAAAAGATGGAATCCCACGTCAAAAAATACAAATATGGATCATTGTTCCTAAAAGGCTAAGGGGCACTGGGATATAGATACTCTGAAGAAGTGCGTAACGGTTTAAATCCGGTCATATCGCCAGGCGCGGTACAACACTGAAACTGACAATATGACGTCCCTAATTCCGAATCCCAAGGTGTCAGGCGACCCGTGCCGAGGGAATGAATGGCCTGGGGGTAAAACAATTAGTCAGGCAGTTAACGGGGCCTGTAATGCTGGATTGACACTTTTTCGTGGTGCATTAGATTTACCACACTCAGCTCTATTTCTTACTATTCCTGTTAACACTTATGAGTGATGGTCGGGAGAGTATGGAACGACTATAATTTGCTTTTAGATGACCCATCTTTTCCTCTCTTTGGATGGAGTCAATGGAGTAAAGTATAAAACGTAACTCAATCTTAGGCTGGTTTCGAAGCCGATGACAAGAATCTTCAAGCTCCAGAGCGCTGATTAATTAGGGAAAGAAGCGGACACGAATTTGGTGGATCTGCTGAACCCTTTGACTGATTGGAGCTCTGTGTTAAGGTAAGATTCAGAAATGCCAAAACGCAATGAAATCAGATCTCTATACAAAACGAATTCAGAACTCATAAGAAGAAGCAAAATATGTTTGAACTCAGTACCGATGCCAAATCAGTATTATCCCACTTATTGTTGAGCCAGAAACTGATTGAGGTGCGCGCCTTTGAAACTTGGTATAAGCCATTTCGAATGGTATAAATAGTGGTACCTTATTCCTAAAGAGGCCTTACATTAAGCTTGAGAAAATATCTGAATAAAAACGACCACTTCATTTCTTCTCAATAGAAATGGAGCAGAAAGACATGTCACTAAACAAATGACACGGATATACTTCAAAAGTTCAATGAAATGGACATGATGGTTCATCGAAGAATCCTGGCTCCACACAGTAAGGATAACACACTTTTTCCTAACGAAACGAAACGAAATTTAAAATGTCTATGTTGATTCGGATCGAAATGAAACGAAATATAGATTTCTTTTGAGACTTCGAAACGATACGAAATCAAGGGAAATCAAGGTTCATTTAATTCGAAATTTTTTTAAATGAAATTTCGATTTTTTTTCCGCGGAAAATTTATTGAATTGGTTTTACATTATGTAATTTTGATTTCACTTTTTCGAAGTCGAATAACTGTTTTGCGACCAAAAGAGTTGTAATAACTGAAGAGGCAATCTATGATAAATCGTCACATTCTCGCCACATATACCATTGGCGAAAAGGTAATACCCCAGCATTTGTGCCGCTTTCAAAGGAATTCATCGTGGAGCGTGTGCTCCCGAATCTAATCAATTTTATATCAGTTTTATATAAAGTATATAAAAATAAAGAAATTGTGGTATTATACGGATTCAAATTTCCTTTAAAACCATAGTTCACTTAAGAATTATGTAATTATGCTGAAGCATACTGAATATTATCTTGTCAGCGTGGTTTTACAGTATTGACTTTGTCAAAATTTGAAAATGAATGCTTATATTAATTTTTATTTAGTGGGACTTAACCATGTATCCACATCTGTCAGGCGTATACGCAGATATAGAATTGATATAACTAGATCAACATTTGAAACGGGTGTGTCTGCCAAAATTCATTCCTTCTTATTCCTCGTCTACCAGTGGCGTAGCCACGGGGGTGGTTTTGGTCCCCCCGAAGACAAAATTTTTGAATGAAATTTTTTTTCTAAAAAAAAAGTTCAGAGAGACCCCCCCCCCACCAATTTTCTGGCTACGCCACTGTCGTCTACATATATAGTCGTTTGAATCTTTGTTTACAAAAGCAGATAAGTCGTTTTGAAAATTTGGTATTGATTTCATATGCATCTATCCAATTCAGGCATTTCCGATTTGTCTGGTAAAGTGTTTTAGGGATTTCGTAATGCTGCTATTTCTTGAAAATTTTAAATTTTTAGTAAACAATTTAGGCTTCTTTATTTTCGACAAAGTTTTGGCAAATCTTTCAGATTTTAAAAAGAGGGAATTTAAATTTTGATTAGAAAGAACTTGGAAAGCTGTTGGATGGATTATAAAAATCCACAGATCCAATTTCCAATCCAATCCAATTTTGCTTTGCTAAGGCTCGTATGATTTTTCAAAACATTTCTTTTTTTATAGGATGAGTGTCGTGGACCATAATTTATAATGTTCAAGTCGTCAATGGATGAGTTGTATGTAAATAGGTCAATGTTTGTTTGGTCGGCCAACTTGCGAACAATATATACTTGTTTTTTTTTAGCATTGAGCGTAAATGATAACTTAATTGTTTTGAGTGAAAAAGTAGAAATAATTTAAAAAAAAAATTAGACCCTAGAATTTTCCATTAGTTACGCCAATGTATCACTATCGCGTTCTTCTCCCACACTAGCTGGCGTGATCAGCATCAACACGATCGATTGCACACTGGTTAAACAAATTTCTGCTACGCGATCATTCCGCATTCATATTGTGCAAATAGTAAAAAAAACACAAAATTTTAATCATGGAAACACTGAAGACGTTTTATAGAAGAAAACTACTTACGTATTTGTCTCTTAGTCGACAAATGGGGTGAGTAAGCGTCAATAGAAAAATTTGTATAACCTAAAGTTTTGAAAACAACTTAACGATTTTGTTCAGCGGCGCAGCCAAAATTTTTTTATGATATGAAGTATGGATTAGTTTAAATTCGTTTCGAAATTCCGCGGAATTCCGTTAAATTTCGTTAGAAGCTAGTTTTTTCTAGCGAAATTTTTGTAATTTTACGAAACGAAACGAAATCAAGAAATCAGATTTCGCCATGCTCAAATTCCGCGAAATTCCGCGGAATTTCGTTTCGAACCACCTGAAACGAAATTTTTCGAAATACCGCATATGCTTACCACACAGAGACCAATATGTTTGACGACATTGACTTCTCCCACAGGAATAGTGGGTTCGGTCAAAGTAAAGTCGGAGATCTGTGGACAAGTTTCACGACTGTTGGACAGTTCAACAGTCTTACAACTTGCCAACAGACGCTCCGATATTTTCTCCAAAGTCACCAATGAGCTAAATTAGGGCCATGTGTTTATTACCGCTTATTTCGCTTTATCCCTACAATGATGAACTTAAGCAACTATCAGAAAAAAAGAAAAGGGTCATTTGGCCGAAGCCCATTCGGCCAAATGCCACTAGGCCGAACAAACCATTACGCCGAAACCCATCTGGTCGAAAACCAGTCGACATTTGGCTGATTAGGACGTATATATATATATATATATATATATATATATATATATATATATATATATATGTATATATATATATAAGTTATGCTTCGTTCACAACGAATGGCATAAAAAATAAATTTATTATCGATTTAATCTTAAGTCAAACACATCACACTTAGAACTAACTCACTTTTGCGTTTCACTTGCTTTTTATAATATAAAATTGCTGCAACTGCGAATTCCTGGGTGGCATGACTCTGGCTTGACATCGTTACTATGGCGGGTGAATATTGCGAACCTCATCGGTTTCGTCTTCGCGCGTGTAACAGGCTGGATGGATGTTGGCGTTGTTGCTATGGGCCTAGGTGGCGGGGACCAACATAACGTCTCCCCTCTTAGTGTCGAGCGTCCTCGGTTGACCTATTTGATCCTTTCGTAAGGACGAATCTGGGTTCTGGAATGATCGATTTTGCCAGAAAGGTGACTTCATCTGTCGGGGGGTTGATTGGTGTTATTTTCTGACTGCTTTCCAATGGGCTGGTTTTGCTTTTCCTGTCGGAGATCTGTAAGGTGACTATGTTTTCCTTCTGGTTTTGATGAGGCTGGTTATTAACCTTGGTTTTTGTATCTATGAATACAGAAAATGATTAGTGGTAAAAAGGATGATGGAGGCAATTGCTGTTCCACCAAGTGTCTGGGAGCTGATCATGTGTAGTCTTAGTCGTTGAATTTCTTGTAAGTTATTGAAGTTTAACTGCTGTATTTCTTCAATGTCTACTTTCTGTTTGATGACTTCGATCTCCTTACCGAAGATGGGTGTGAGATACTCATGTTGGTTTATCATGTTCATATGGCTTTTGAACGTGAGATTCTGCACCGTGACTGTACAATTACCTGTTTCAATCAACAGTAGAGTACCGAGATAATTCGTGATGCTCCACATGAATCGAATACGTGTATTGCTTTATAGGTGTCGACAAGAATGGTTCCAGTGTTGACCTCTTTGATAATTGGTTCATCTGGTTGTTTACTCATTGGACATTTAGCTTTCTGGTTGGTTAGGATGTTGAAGATACACTCATCATTGACCGGAATGTTATTGTTGCAAATGAAGCACCTCTCTTTCTGTTCATAAAATGTTCGTTGGTAGTTAGCCACATAGCGGATACTTGTGTTGATTCTAGTTCCGTTTACGTTGACGGAGTTCTAGTTGCATCAAGCCATACTCTCTCGATTCGACGATTGGAAGTTTTACAATTATAATAACATGATTGTTTTGCAAAAGATACAATGGATTGCACAAACTTATAAATTTCATCCTCAAATTTTACAGTTATCTGTTGTTCTACGAGAAAATTCCAAATATAATCTTTTTCATCTGTGCTGAGAATATTTTTGTTTAGGTGATTTGATTTAGAGAAGGCAATCTGTTCTTCAAGGTCTTCTAAGGTTTTTATCAGAATGTCTATGTTCAGAATTAGGTTTATGAACTCGAGGTCTTTTCTAAATTCAATATTTTGAAGCTGTATTTGCTCTTTGATTAATCTGAGGGTTTTCAGAAACTTTGTTTAATGGTTGATTGTAAAAGATTATTAATCTTGACTTGTTTTTATTTGGTTATCTAGAATTTTGTTGCTATTTCCTTCCATGGTTTCTAAGTTTTGATTAATAAGATCTAAATCTTCCTGGTCGGGGGTTTCCTGCTATAAATTTTATAACTTTTCCTAATGCGCTGACAAGCCCTCTCGTAGATCGTTTTTGGATAAAATCCTGCCAGTTTTCCGTAAGCTTTCTAATTTAAAATTGTAAAGTTTGTTCTAGAAGTGATCAGTTATGTTTAAAGTATTTGCTAAGCTTTCTATATAGTGGATATTTTGTCTTATTTCCTCTAGATTTACTTTATGCATAAGGCGTTCGTACCCTGTTTTAATCTGAACCGTGTCCAATTTCATAGTCAAGAGTCCATTTTTGTAGATACGTCATGGTAAACTTTCGCCGAAATCAGGTGTACGAGTCTGAAACAAATCAAAAGTTTATTTTTTAATTCTGTTCTTGTGTATTTTTTACGCCGTGTGAATCTTTAAAGGTCATCTCGTTGTTTTCCCTAATCTTGGAAATTTTGAATGGATCTTTATCCTTGGTGATTCTCTGATTGATTTTCACATAAACGTTTTCTCCTGGTTTTAACTCTTTTGGCGGGCTTTTTGATTTATTTTCATTTTCTACCTGTTTCCTACGCTTTCTATCTGAACTTTAATGGCTGACTGAATTTTATTGTAATTTTCCAAAATCTCCTCTGTATTTATTTTATTACGGTGGTTGAAAACAATATTTCTAGGTTTGTATCCAGTTGCTGAATGAATTGTGTCGTTGTAAATGTCTACTAAAACGTTAATTTTGTCATAAAACTCAAGATCTCTATATTTTGCGTTTAGGGTTCTGTAAAAGCTCAATCAACGTCGAATGGAGATCTTTCGACGATCCCGTTTGAATTAGCTTGAACTAGCATGGTGAATTTCAATATCTAAGTCTTGCATGAATCCGATAAATTCGATCGATGTCAGGGCCGGTTCCTGATCGCAAGTTATAGTTTCGGGTCTGCCAAATATTCTAATGTGCTCCGTGATGGCTCTTTTAAGATCTATGATTGTTCTTGTTTCAAGAGCGATTACGTTTGCGAATTTGGAAAATGCATCAACGATCGTTAACATTTTCTTCCCGTTCATGAAGAAGATGTCAACGTGTATATTTTCAAAAGGTTTTCCTGAAGGGTTGGTTTTTTGGATCAATTTAGGCGGTTTTCTGTCGTATTTGCTTTTCTTGCAAATAGGACAGTTACCTATGAAAATTTTGACTTTCTTGTCAATTTCTGGGAAAAAGTAGTCCGAAAGTATTTGGGCCTTGTTTTCTTTCATGCCTCTGTGGGCGTATTCGTGTATTCTACGCACTATTGCATCCTGTTCCTCTGGTAACCTCACATCTTGAAGCAAAACCTGTGAAATAAAGAGCTTGAACATATTGTTATGAGATAAGTGTTTACGATAAGTTTTCTTGAATTAGCCGTGTTAGTAGTAAAGGGCAATAGATACAATTCACACCATTTGGGTTCAGCTTTTCCTTGAATATTCTAAGTATGTCCTGTTCTGTGTAACTTTGGTTTCGAAATTGTAAATCGATGGAATTTTGGAAATATCTGCTCGTGTGCGTCTATGTCTATTGGAGAAATTTTGAAAATTACTTGGTTTCTAAAAGAATTTATAGGCTTTTCTGTTGTCCAAATATAGTAGTCATCACTTGTGTTTATTGAGTGTACTGTATTCTCGTCATTTTCATTTTCGTCTTCTGCATTTGTGTGTCCTCTTGTTCGTTGGCGTTCATTTCAAGTGTTCTAATTCTTGAGAGAGCATCTGCCACGACATTCTCTCTACTCTGGCTTATAGACTATTTCAAAGTCGAATTCGCACAAGTCTAATTTCCATCTAATAATTTTCTGATTCGCGCTTGTCATTGAATAAATTAGTGGTTGGTGGTCAGTGACAAAGCTTAAATCGTCTTCCATAAAGATATGGCCGAAAGTGCTTCACAGCCCAAATTATGGCCAATAGTTCTTTTCTGTGGTGCAATAATTTTCCTCTGATTTGTTTAGCGTCCTCGAAGCGTAAGCGATCGGTCGATCTTTTCCTAACTGTCCTTGCGATAACACTGCTCCTACCTTGAAATCACTAGCATCTGTTGTGAGGATAAATTCCTTTGTGAAATCAGGATACGCCAGTATTGGGTCCATTGTTAAAAGAGATTTACATTTTTCAAAGCATTTGATTTTATCATGAGTAAATTCGAAGTTTGTTTCACTTCGCAACAATTGTGTCAAAGGTTTAACCATTTTGCGAAGTCTTTTATGAATCGGCGGTAATAACCAAGGGTTCCAAGAAAATGTTTAAGTTCTTTTTCGTTCTTTGGTTGAGGGCCAGTTTTTGATAACGTCTATTTTGTCGCTATTTGGCTTAACGCTATCTTTTTGGTTACAGTATGTCAAAGAAATTGAACCTCCTGTCTAAAAAAATAGCATTTGTCCAATTGGATTTTTAAGCAAAGCTTCTTTCAGTTTGCGAAAGAACTTTGCGTAAATCTTTTTACATGTTCTTCGAATGAACTTGAAAAGACTATGATGTCGTCCATGTAGACAAGACAACATACACCAATTAGATCTCTGAGAACGGCATCCATTACCCTTTGAAAAGTTGCCGGGGCGTTCTTCAGACCAAACGGCATTCTGGTGAATTCGTATTTTGCCAGAACTTACGGAGAAGGCCGTTTTCTCGATATCGTTTTCATCTAGTTGTATCTGATGGAAACCAGATACAAGATCTATTGTTGAGAAGTAAGTAGTTCTACCCAACTTGTCAAGTGTTTCCGTGATATCCGGAATAGGATATTTGTCTGAAATTGTTTTTTCATTGAGTTTTCGGTAGTCTATGACAAGCCGAAATTTTTAATCCTGATGCATCTGCCTTTTGGGCACAATCCATACAGGGGATGTGTAGGGCGATATGGACTCCTGAATAATCCCGTCCTTTAACATCTTTTTATTTGTGTTTGTACCTCGTCTTCAAAAAATTTGAGGGATATCGGTACGACTTTTGAATGAATTGGAATATTGTCCACAGTCCTTATTTTATGTTTAATTTTATGAGTGAATGTTAATTTTCGTTGCCTGTGTACAAAATTTCTGAGCTTTCGTCAATGATTTTTCTAATGCTGATTTTTCTAGTTTGTTTAATGAATCGTCCAAAATATTAAATTTGTTTCTGCTACCTTGAGGTTTTTCTGTGGCAATAAATTCATCCTTATCAACATAGATCTCATGTGTGAATTGATTTCTATTTGTGATTTCGTATGGTTTCTTATTGCAACTTATAGCGGTATTACGATCGCTATGGTAGATTCCCTGGTAGAATTGAAAATTTTCCCATGTTCTTTTCATTAGATATAATGAAGTCTCCCCTGGTTTGCTACTTTTATTTGGATAAATTGTTCCTCCTGCTCTGTAAGGTTTATTACTTGTTTTCTCCGGGAATTTTTTCTTCAGATCAAAATTTTCCTGCCAATTCTCAATTTGTTCTTCCCAATATCTAAGTGAGATTTTAAGGTCTCTAAGAGTCTCATAACCTACTAGCCCATCGAAAAAATTGTGGAATTTGAAAATATAAAATTTCAGTTTTTTCTTAATCTCGAAAAGAATCAAATGATACTGATCTATCGATTTCATGTTATTGCCACTATTGTTTGCGACTTTAATCCATTTTTCCGTTTTGTTGTTTTCTAATTTGGCATGGTCGGGGAAATGTAATTCTTATTTGCTCCTGTGTCAATTAAATCCTGTGTCAATTCTCCTTTTGTCGTCATGATCGTTATGTACGGTATGAAGTTGTTATTCATTTCTTTGGTGCGTTTCCTTCGACTATTTGAAAATTTAGTTCGTCGTCAATAAAATATTCGTCATCGTCGGATTGCAATATTGAAGTGTCTACTTTATTTTCCAAGGGTTCTTGTTTCAATTCTTCGTCCGTCGTCTGGTTATTGTTTATTTGTTGTCTGGATTGGGCCGTTCGCATTGAAACGTCTCCGTCGTTAATTTGTTTCTTTTCTGAAATTTGACCCTTTCCGAAATTGTTTGAGTATTTTTGTTGTGATTTGGTATGTTTTGTGATGGCGTTGGTTTCCTCTCGTATTGTTGTACGTGCTTATTGTCGTTCTTGAAAGTGTTCGGTTTTGTATTTTTGACGTCCATTGTCTGTCTATTTGGTTTTTGCCTGAACGCGGCGTTCGAGTATTGCATTGTGATAGCGTATGCGTCCTCTAAAGATTGGGGCCTGTAACTCCTTACGTGCATGGATAGTTCGTCATTTAACCCATCAATAAATCGCGTTAGTGACATAAGACTACTTCAACTGTTAATGGCCTTCGTGCACGACATGTAATCGTCCATTAAGGCTGCTGTTGCCTTAACCGCTGTATCTATTTTCTTAAGTTGGTTGTAATACTCGGCTAGCGTTTTCCTACCTGGCTAACATAAAATAACGATTGTATATGAGGACGTAAGGTCTCGTCGGTCTCCGTAGGAGTTTAAAATAACAGCTTTAATCTGATCCCAGTCGTTGGGATTTCCTGCAGCGATCAATATTTCCTTAGCATCACCGATTATTTTGCATTTTATAGCCCTAACGATCTGGCCATACATGGTGTCATTCTTGTAAGTGTTAAATAGGGCAAGGGGATTTTCCGCATCCTCTATCCAGGCGTGCGTCTCCTTCTTGTTCCCAGAAATGTGGATAGATTCTTAATAGGGTCAGGGGTCCTAAATAAAAGGAATGGGTCTTCTGACCTACTTCTCATTGCATTCATAGTGCTGATGAGTTGGTTTTGGTTATCCGTAAGTGTCTTTCTATGCTATAGAAGACTGTCGATTGTAATTTGTGGACGAGCTGGGTCTGGTTGAGCAAGTTCATCCAGATCCGATCCACGATTGGCAATGGTTCGGGAGAAATAAAATCACGATCCATATTGCCGAGATAGAAAAAGAAATTTTCCTACTGTTAATTAGTGTTTTGTCTACTAACTGAGGTAATTTAACGCAAGAGATTCACTTCCTCACTGCACTCACTGTTTGTTGTAATATAACACTTGTTATTTAAATAAAATGTTTTGTACTTTACGAGAGTATGATGAACATCTCCCGGAGCCTAATCGTGTTGATGGTTTGTTTTTTTTTTTGAGGTTCGGTGAGTGGGCCTTCCTTCGCTCTGTTCCACACAAACTGCTGGATATTCCCTCCTGCAGCGGTCTCCCCGGTAGTACAGGTGTTCGCGATGAACGATGCTCCGTCAGCTTTCGTGCGGTCACTTCGGAAAACTGATCTTATATCCGTTAAGTCGGTTTTGAACTTACGTTCGCTTCTCCACTACACTATTTTTATATTCCCTAAAGATAGGAAGTTTTGAAACAACACTGTTCCTTCCTGAACTGACACTTAGACTTTTAGTCCTGCACTTAATTCCACACACTTTTCCGCGACTGCGCCAGTTATGCTTCGTTCTACAACGAATGGCATAAAAAATAAATTTATTATCGATTTAATCTTAAGTCAAACATATCACACTTAGAACTAACTCACTTTTTGCGTTTCACTTGCTTTATAATATAAAATTGCTGCAACTGCGAATTCCTGGGTGGCATGACTCTGGCTTGACATCGTTACTATGGCGGGTGAATATTGCGAACCTCATCGGTTTCGTCTTCGCGCGTGTAACAGGCTGGATGGATGTTGGCGTTGTTGCTATGGGCCTAGGTGGCGGGGACCAACATAACGTATATATATATATATATATATATATATATATATATATATATATATATATATATATATATATATATATATATATATATATATATATATATATATATATTAGGGTAGTGTCCAGACCATGTGGCAAGCATATGGTCACGCATTGCGCGAAAACGTGGGCACATGAACAACACGTGTTCCGCCGTTTCCTTTAAACCTGCGCACACCAAACACTCGGGCGTGGCCGGACAAGCCAGCTGCGTTACCTGCACTTTGATTTGGCAGCACGCTTAAACGCCGGGCACTTCGAACCCCCATGGAGTGCTTGCTGTTCGCAGATTTGCTGGAACAAATCAAACAATTGGGAGGGTTCGTGCAGCATTTTGCCTTATGTCCCTCCAATCCGCAGCGTCGGCAGAGATTGCTTCTGTCAGGGCCTTTGCAGTCCCATTGCTTGTACCCCGGTTCCAGGCACTTGAAGCAAACTTCGAGTTGCTCGTATATGCCCACAGGGCATACCGACCATCCCACCTTGACGCTCCCTAACTTGACTACCTTGGAGGCGTCCGCTGTAGATAGCCGAACCAATGCTACCTGCGTCCCTGCCGGACCTTTCCGTAGCCTAACGGCTGCGGTGGGCGTCTCCACTTCACACTGTTGCCGCAGTGCCTTGACGAACTCTTCGACTTCGGTGATCTCGTCCAGGTCTTTAACCCTTAGATTCACCTCCGTAGTGAGTGCCCTCACCTTGACCGTCTCGCCTAGAACTTCCCCCGCCAACTTCTTGTAGGCGGCGCCCTTTTGCGAGACGCCCCGCTTCAGCTTCGAGTATCATCTCGCCCATCCGCCCGTGAAAATAAAAACAAATTCGATCAAACATTTCTTAAAATCTATTTCAAAAATTGCTCAATCTGCAACAATAACAACGTTCATTTGGCTCACGTTTTGGCAGTTCCCAATGCCCGATTGGCTCACAATGGCATATCTCTCATAATAGGATCCCTGTTTGTTGCTGCTCAACACAGTTGCAATGGACTATAACGGATTCTAATGAACACGCGGTGCGTAGGGTTGTCGGTACAGCCGTCGTAGCAACATGGCCCTTTCGGCCTAGTGGCCTTCGGCCAAATGGCATTCGGCCAAACTGATGTTTTGTTTAGTGCCATTTGAATCAAGGAAGTACTAGTGTTTCATCGGTATTTTTTGTAATCCACGGCTTATCAGCTAGTCTAAAACCACACCAGATATTCGCTAAAACTAGCAAGCGAATAATAATATCTCCATGAGCAACATCGTCATCGACACATATTTCTAAGAGAATTTAAAAGAAAATGTACTTGATGTCCCAATCATAAAGAAATATTTTAATTCATTAATTCATGTATTAGGTATCTAACAAATGAAATATGTTTCGTTTCATTTCGCATTTCTATATTTTTTTCCATGCCATATCCACATCAAAATTGTTTTTTCGCATACCTCTATGCCTTTGTCCCATATTCAATATCGGTCAGCAAGATTAATAAAAATGTAAATGATGGACATTTTCAAACATATATAGGGGAACTGTTCCATTTTCCATCTCACTGAACATATATTCATCTCATACCGAAACAAAGAAAAACGGCACCAATCTCGTCGCTTCTTTTTGCTAACACGCGTGCTCACTGATGGGAAAAATCACAAAAATACGAAACCAACCAAATTTCCTTTCATTGCTTTGTTTCTGATGGGATGGAAATAGGAGCTATGGGATGAAGTGTCGAACCGTTCCCCTACGTTATGTAGCCGTGCTTTTGACATGACCAACATATTTATCAAAATTTCTAGTGACAGTAAGTAGTAAATTATTCCATCGCATGTCCCACAAAGCCCAGTTCTAAAAATTAATTTCGTCCCAAACCATTGTAACCGGGAGCCTCCAGCGGATGAAGGGATGCACATCAGCTGTCGATCACGTGATTTGGTCGCAAGTTGCCCTCACAACACAAGCAGCCTGTCTTTCGGATCATAATGCGCACCATCTTGCCGAGCCGAGTAGAGTCCACTTGACATCACTTTTATACACTCACAATTTTCAAGTGGCATGCACCACCAGTTACGTAAAAAGCAAAAAAAAATGGTTACTCACGACGAGCTTGTCGTGTAGGGACGGCAAGAAAGTAGAGTTGATTAATGCTCCGCATGATGAATAATCTTTCTAATAACCCATCTCAGCCGTTTTCTTCCTTTCATTTCAATGTGCGGGTGTGTGTGTCTGCACTTGGGTTGGGTCACTTTTCGGAAAGGGTTGGAACCCCTCACAGGTGCACTTGGACGAAGGAGAAGAATTTCATGGAGACGAAAACACCACCGCGCATCGTTGACGATGATGAACGCTCCACGGCTCTTTTGCTCTTGAAAGGCTTTGCGATGCTCGACAGCCCAGCCCTCCTTCTAATATCCGCCGCCGCCACTCGCTCGCCGGTTGCACCTCCTTTAGCTCCACGTTCGGTGTGGGGAGCCGGGGTGTAATTATGCATTCTGTAAATGAATATCTGAAAGAAGGAAAGCCTGCTATCAAGCGATATGGTTGGGAGATGTTGCTCCCGTGTGGAAGGAAACGGCGAAGGGCGGGGGAGAGAGCGAGTGAAGGCGGATGAAAAGCGGAAGGCAAAGGCGTATGTACCTACGACTGGAATTAAGGTCTTTAATGGCACTTGAAGAGTTGTGGCTGACTATAAATGAAATGCATAAATTACATGCACTTCGCGTAGCGCTCGACGAGATTTCAGGATGTGTATGTGTGTATGCATGGTTGCAGGTGGGTAACCGGTACGAGATTGTATGTGTGAAAAATACCTTTGGGAGTCCCCGTAGCATCATTGGATGCATCAGCAAGAAGGTAACGGCAGCAAGGCATGCCGGTAACAAGCGTAATTATGTTCAGCAATGAATAGGATTTTTTCAACATCTTTTTTTCGTAGCTGCTGGCTTCCTGTTTCCGTTCGAGACCTACACGGTGGCTTGGGAAATGTCTAGAAAACTTTGACGATTGCGGAGAAAGTTACGGTAATTAGATCAGGTTCTCTTTTTTTGGCGGGAGATTTTTCCTTCAGTGATGTGGTCCTTTGTAAATGCTTGTACTGGAGAAAAGAAAATCCGAGAAAACTTTCAAACAACATCAACACAGTGAACAGTGAAATTTCACTAAAAGCGAACGAACAAATTTGTGCGATTGCCTGAAGTACATGTCATTTTTCTTCCTGGTCCAGTCGTTGAGCAAGCAGGGATGTAGCGCTAAGTGTACATCAAAGTAATGGATCGAACACTGTATTATTGGCAACACCGTTTCGGATCACTATATGTAGTGATTATGGTCATTAATATGCTTAACAATGTCAAACGAATTCTGGATAGGAGATACGAAAATCAAACACACTGAAAATGTTTAACCTCTTTTTTTGCTGTCTAAAAAGACTGTCAGTGTCAAGATGATTCATACTACCTTTCGACCAAAAATTTCGGGGGACTTCGAAAGATCGTCACAGGTCACATTTTCAGGAGTACAATTAATGTTTATCACTCGGATATATTGCTCATATTGACTTCCTAATATATGATCGTGAGAAGATTCCAACCACTGAAACATTTATTTGTCAGCGAAGTTGTCAGTGACACGTTTATTAAAGTTGTAGGATATTGAGACAGAATTATTCTTATAAGTGCAGAGTATCAACACTTAACACTCAACCACCGTTTCCATCCTTGTTGGTTTACTGTTTTAAGCTTTTAATCACTCATACCCTTACCGGATCCGTGGATCGATAAGAAGAGAGTTGAAAAGGCTGCTATTTGTAACATCCTTGAGTTGAAGCTTCGTAGCTTAGTATTGATTAATGGTATAAGAACTACAAAGTTTCTTAACCTTAACCATGTTCATCTTTCCTGTTCTTGTACAAATTGACTGGAACGTGATTCAAACTCAGCTATTTAGATTGCTGGAGATGTTAATTGAACGCATCTCCATAATCATGGAAGCTTTTCCAAACGGTTCTCTGTTTTTGTGCACATTCTAAAAGAATGTTTCAGTCTATCGATTGTGGAAACATGTCTAAAGGAACCCTTGTTACACCGCAACCGACTTGACACGCCACAGAGCGCCCTTCTACAACCCTGACGACGATGATGATGGTAAGCAATCTCAACATCAACAGCACTATTGCATTTCTCTCCTCGGCAAAGAACCGAACTTTCGGCGTCGGCTTCGCACCGGCAGCTGAAGTGGGTGGCAAATTGCTTCCGAATGATTAATGTTCGATTTTTTTTCACTTTAACTCATGCAATCTTGATAACCGGAGAGACGAACTTCCTTCGGGGCACAAGTAACGCTCTGTTGGCGCAAACGTCCCTCATGTTCGACAGTTTATCATGGCCCGAGATTGGCAGCATAGCAGCACACACCGCCGCCACCACCACGCGCGGAGGACACGGAGGACAGCGAAAATTTTCCGAGCAAAACTTTTGCCCCGAAGCGAAGCACACACTAGTTGTAGAACTGAACTGGAATGGAACACGGAAGTTTATCCAACTAGGACGACAACGGAACCATTCTTACAATTTATTCGAAACGTTCAGAGATTTTCCAAAGTATTGAGTTTTTATTCTCAAAAATAAAAATCAAAGGTATGGATTATTGAGCTTCTTCGAGTTTAATAAATTCAGAAATGATGCTACTTAACACTTCAGTAATTCTTGCGAGCAAATAATTCCCTATGGTGGTAGGAATGCTAATCTGGTCACTGGTGTCGACGATGTGGATTTGCAGTTGGTTTCTTGGTTAAAGTTTAACATTATGCATTTTACCCAAGATGCAATGATTTGAAAATGAAAATAATTAGAAGGGTCTATCCGAACTTGTATTTCAAGAAAATTTTTGCCTTTCTCGTATACAAAGTATAAGTAAAGGCTATATATTCGCTTCAAAACGAACTTTTCATAGGAGGCCGGGGACCCATACTGATATATACCGATCGACTCAGCTCGACGAATTGAAGTGATGTCTGTGTGTGTGTGCGCGCTTTTTTTATAGGGGAATGAGGCGAATCTGCAAACAGACACCTGGAAATTATCACTCAGGGGTGGGGTTGACGGAACACCGACCCACTAAACCCACCCAAGCAACAGAAGGTTACTGGAGTTACTTCTTCTTCTCCAATGGCTCTAAATTCCAACTGGAACTTGCCCTGCTTTTCAACTTAGTATTCTATTAGCATTTCCTCAGTTATTAATTGAATGTATCTTGTGTGGCAAGTACAATGGATACACTATGCCCAGGGAGTCAAGGGAATGTTTCCCACCCGAAAACATCAAAGACCGGACCGAGAATCGAACTCGCCATCTCTCCGGATTGGCAATCCTACTTTTTTGCTCGCAAGGCTACTGAGACCCTGTTGCCTCTCTTCTAATGTCCTGGTCCCTCCGGGACTTACTGGATGTCAATATTTCGGAGAGGGGCTGTGCTTATACACTTCACTTGTCCAGCCCGCTAGCAAGCACTGCTAGTTCGCGGCATTCTCCTCAGCAGTACTGATGACAATATGAATGCGTATCTCAACTACGACACGTTTTGTATTTGGCGCTCATACAATTGCTCTCTCACTTCTGCCAATTACGGTACGGCTCTTCCAATACGATTACCTCGATCATAAGGCGTACCGATTGAATGCCAAGGTCGGTCCAGTGGTTCCGGTTCACTGTTCCGGTTCCCGATGACTCCGAACCGGTTGTTTTCTCACGATCGGCTACTACTCATCATCTTCGCCCACTGTCCAGTGACCCCTGGTCTCCACGCCATTTTCACTACAACGACAGCATGATCTGCGTTACTGCTCTGTTCACCACGTTCCACGTATTCTCTTCTTTACACATTTCCTGAACGATGTAGACGGAGTTTATGCTACGACTGCTGACCGTTAAGATCTAACTCCGTTCTGCCCTGAATCGTGGGCAGTCGAATATCACGTACTCCGGTGTTTCTTCACAGTTCGGACAGGCCGTGGAGACTCTGCGTGGCAGAATCTATGCAAAATACTTCCTGAATCATCCATGGCCTGACAGGAACTGCGTCAGGAGAAGTTGACTTCTCCGTGTTTTATGTTCTCCCACAACTAAAAGTTCGGAATGAGCCGATAGGTCCACCTTCCTTTGGAACTACTGTCCCAATCCAGCTGCCACTTTCGCATTGAATCGACTCTCGCAATCTTGCGTGCTCCCGTCGTTCCACGTAGTTCCTAGCAGGCACAATCTTTCTCCAATAAAATGTTGATGGGAGTCATGCCTACTATGACGCAGACCGCATCCATCAATATGGTCCGGTACGCACCTGCCCCCCGCATAGCCATTAATCTGTATGTGCTGTTGAGCCGTGTCAGGTTCCTTTTCGTGATTGCTCCTGCCGCCCAGAAGGGGGCACCGTATCTGAGTACAGAAGTAGAAACGCTGGCTAGGAGTCTTCTCTCACTTACTGTTACTAATCGCAGAGCTATTCGCCAAAAGCCACCACAATGCTGTGGTGGCTTTTGCTGCCTTATCGCAGGCGTAATCGAGGTGGCTGTTGAGGGTTGAGATGGGCATCGATCATCACCCCAGATGCTTTACTTCTCGCTTCGACTCGATGGTGACCTCCCCGACCGGGATTGTAGTCTGCTGAACTGCTTTCCGGTTGCTGATTATCATCACTTCGGTTTATGGTGGTGTGCTAATGCCAGCTTTTTCCGCATCCAGTTCTCCACTATTCCTATGTACTTCAACCACATCTACTGTTTATCCGATTACCAAGAGTACCACGTCGTCCGCAAACCCAACAACCTTCACGCCTCTTGGTAGTCTAAGCTGCAATAACCTGTCGTACATTGCATTCGGGTGGCTTACCCGGCTCGTGCATTGCATACGGGTCCCAGGGAGTCTTACCCGACTCCGGACGGCGGACATGTCGTGGCTATACTATTCTCGGCATGGTTGCATCGCAGGCTCGAGTCAATGCTGCAACCAGCTTGTCTGAACTCAGGTTTACCAGATTGCGCTCAAACCTAATTGCTTCTGCAAGCACATCCTTGTTAAAGGTTTCTGTCTTCCACTTAAGCTCTTTGGTACCACACTCAAATGCTTACATCGCTATCTTTTCTCCGACGCAGTATCGGACCACCCTGATGATCGCTATGTGTATAGCCTTCACAGACTCTCCAGTATATGCTCCTCGTTAATGCAGGACTGCAAAAGGTAACATCAATGATGGACTCTCTACCTTTTCTCCGGTATGTGCTCGTCGATCCTTCGTTAACCAGATCTACATTTAGCCTGGCAAGTGCTTCCAGCAGACTTCAACCTCTTTTGTTAGTGAGGCGGCTGCCCCAATCTAACGCCCAGGCATTAAAGTCACCAGCGATGACGTCATCCGCTACCCAATTACCGTCTCCTGATGGAATACGGTATGGATCCGAAATGATTGCAACGTCGCACTTCGATTCCCTCGCGGATTGCTACAGTAGTTGCTGTGTGGTATCACAGTGGTTGAGATTTATTTGTATTTCCTCAACAGTGATTTACCAGACATCGCCTGTTTATACGCTGTAGTGCTGTACATTTCTGACCGCCAGTAACGTGGTCTCTACATCCATCATTCCTACAGTTTAGGCATTTCGGTGGCTCCTTGCAGCTTTGCGCTTTGTGGCCATCCTCTCCACACCTTCTACAAAGTTTCAATCTATCTGCACCTTTATAATTTCATGCCAGATGGCCAAACTCTTGGCACCTGAAGCACACTTCTGGTTGCCGAGAGATGCTCAGTGAGCACACTGACCAACCGACTTTAACTTTGCTGATTTTCAATGCTTTGTCGTCAGTATCTACCGGAAGCTTTATTCCTGCGACCTGTGTACCGAATGCCCCCCTTCTTAGCCGGATTGTCATTTTAACGTCTCCCAGATTAAATTGCTCCTTCATTGCGGTAATTACATCGCCTGCCGTTGTAATCTCTTCCAGATCAACGCATTCGAGGTTCACTTCAGGCGCCATAGCTCTCACTTGCGCTTCATCTCCCACTACCTTCTCTGTTAGCTCTTGTTCTTCGAGTCTTTTTCCACTCGAAGATCATGTCACCCGCCCGTGTGCGCCTGATTTTATGTACGTCAACATCGAAGTCCTTCAGTTCTGGAGCTGTCCTAATGGGCCGCATGACCTCCAGATATCCTTCTTCGCTAGACTTCACTAGAAGCGCCCTCGCCTCTCTTTTTCACGCTTCTTTTGATGACATTTTGTCTTCGCTCGCATTAATCCGATTATTTTTCGTCTTCTTTTGGACCACATGCCAGGGTGTCCTTCTGTTACCATCGTCGGTTTCTTCCGGCTGTGCGACAGCCATGCGTTTGAGTAGAGCGTCTCTTCGTTTTTTGGAGTATTTCGTTTCCGGGCGAGGATCTATGCCTCTTAGGCACGGATGCCGGTGTGATTTCCGGTTGCACTAGCTTCTCTTTTGTGCTCTTGTTGGGCTCTTCCGGAATCAGTCCAGGTGTGTCCTTTTGCAGCGCCGCTGATGCAAGGACGTGTTTTGCATCAGACAATTATTCTCTCTAAGCTTTTCTGCTCTCTGCGTTAGGTTGTGCCACTCCGCCATGGCCGACCCAAGAGCCCTCCGGATCTTTAACACCAGCTCCTTGATGTCCTTATGCACATTATGCTTCTTGTCGACGAACTCGTGGAACTTTTCTGCCCAGTTCTTTGCTGCTAGTATCTTCAGCTGTTGTTGAGGCACATTCCAGCCATTGTTCGTGAGCAGCTGCTGCTCATTATTATCGCCTTGGTTGCTTACTCGCGGTATTACCGCCTGGCGCTGTTCTTCCGTCTTTTTGGTCTGCTGAGGCGGAGACCTCGTCAAACCGCTTGTGACGAACGGATTCAGGATTGGAGGTGGGTGTTGAGCGTTTCCGGAGGCCTGCCAGATTGTTTAGACGGAGGCAGACGCACCATTACCCTGCTCGCCGTTTCAAGGAGGTGTCTGCCCTTCGCTTACTCAGGGTACAGCTCATTGTCATCTTCACCAAACCATAAACCGTTACTTATCAAATGTCGTTCGCCATTGCCAGTGTGCCGTAATCAGAATCTCACTGACATCGATCCTGATGCGCCAGTGGGCACTCCTGCTTGTGTTGGGCTGAAGTGCTTTGGAAGCGGCACGAGTCGCTTGTTCAGAGCAACTTATAGAAGGCTCCGTCATCGCTAGGTGGATTAATCTAGGTTTTGTGTTACTATGTCTGAAACTCGATTATGCATATGCACATGTGATAGATTTAGTTCGGAAAAGGTATTGGAGGGTAACCGCTCCCTTCGGTGGGGTTTGATCCCACGAAACCAGTACGCTAGAAAGGTGCTTTCCCTACTAAGCTACGAAGGACCTCCGTCGTCCTCCGCAGCTTAGCGGGTACTGATGAAAACAAATTCCCAGCACCGGGCACATAGCCGAACGCTCGCAATACATTTTCAGAACTAACTCTCTCATATGTATTTTTGTACAATGTCAACCAAGTAGGATGAGTATTTAGTATTGTCCAGCTCCTACACACTTGCTTCATTAGCAACGGCGCTCGATGAAGTAAGGTTGTGTGAGGTTGTGCCATTTGGTCGTCAGATCCCAACCCAATCACATAAGCGAAGAGAGATCGCCACTCGAGTTTAGAACATTCATAGTTACATTCGACGCGAAATCCTGTCCCATTGTTCCGTATTGAAAACTTGACAGATCGGACTATGGGCTTGGAAGTTATGGCCAAAATAGTTTGTGTTATAAAAAAGCGCGTAAACAAGCCCAGCTCCCTTTTAATGCACTCACTCTCAGCCGACTTAATCGCAACAAGTTGCATTCTGGGAGGGGGAATGCGGTCCCGTTGTTTGCTATTGAAAATTGGCCCCATCGGACATTGCATTTCGGAATTAGGCCGATACAAATATTAAATTTATTTTATGTCCGACAGCTCTTGGAAAATACAAGGGGGGGGAATTAAAAAAATAATAAGAAAACGAAAAAAAATCCAAAATCTGAATAATTGCATGAAAAATTTGGAATTTTAATGGATGATAGCACAGAATGTTTAGAGAAAGCAAAGAATATGAATATTAGTAATTTATTTATCCAGTAATGAACTTTGCACAAACTCTATATTTCGTGCTTTTTTCCTTATTTCCGAAGAAATTTTACTTTTTCCTTTTGGAGAGATTTTGCTGATGGACTCTAAACTGTTGAATCCATAACACCAATTTTTTTAAAGTACGGCTAGAACTATAAGCTTTTGTTCAAATTAAGGATGAAGCTCAAATTGGTTGCACTGGGGCAATAGTCAGGTGTACTTTTGAAATCAGAGATGTGTTGACTGAACATGGATTTTTTTGAAGGTTCGGAATTGCAGACTTCCCGGACTATACTGAATAGATGGGTGAAGTTTGAAGTAGAATCGGTGAAGCACGTCATAACAGCTCGAAATATCATGCTCACGTCAAAGAGAACAGACGTTCATCTTCATTCGCGTGCTTGTGGAAAAGTTTGTACTGGTCTTTTTGAAGTAGGTCGTTATGCCCCCGTTGCGCGGTGCTAGTTTGCTGATAAATATGGTTAAAATTTGCCGTATTTTACTTTTTAGCGCTAGTGTTCATTCCGAATCGCTCCTAGGTGGCATCGCTCCTAGGTGGCAGCACTACATTGTTTATGTTGTGTATGCCAACGCCATCACTTTGTGATATTGAGTTTTTATCTCAGGCAGCCTGCGTTGGCGGCGCTGAGGTGCGATTTAAATCTTTTCACACGTTTTTAACGAAATTTTGTTCGAGCATTCATGTCTGTTCTCTGTGCTCACGTTCCTAAAATCATTGAAATGTCACGTTACTTGTTAGCGGTATATATATATACGGCCTCGGATCAACCAGTAGAGAGGATGCAATGGACGTTGAACTTACCCATGCAAGAAATATGCGTGGATCAGCTGCGGGGGTTTCTGTACAGTTGTAAGGAGGCCATTTCGGCTCATGCACGGCAATTGCTGCATGGGCGCTTCTCAATCCTTACACGATCTGAGATGTCTTATCAGGTGGCTGGTTGCAGATTTTGGCTTATCTTACTCCAAGATGCGATGCACTGAAAACAACTTTGCTTTTTGAGAGTTACAGCTCTATTTATTTTATGAAAAATTAAAGATTATTCCTAACAAGTTCTAAAATAAATCTCTATTACTTAGCTAATCAAAATTACACAATCCATAGCCTATTCGGCACAAGGATTGGTTTCTTTCTCAGCACCCATCCCATGTACATGTGGCATTCATTAAGTGGGATCCAATTCTCACACAACAACTCTTGTATTCTGAGCACCTTTTAGGGTACATAGGGTCAACGTTAAGGATCTCCATCCTTGGCTTGAACCCAAGTATAAATCCCATCGACTTTGTTTATTTCTCTGTTAGGGTTTTGCCGCCAGGCTCATGGGTCTGCCTCTGTCCTGCTACCAGCGCCAGTCCTGCGATGTTTTGCTGCCAGCTGCCAGTCCAGCGCTTGATTGCAAATTTTGTCTCTCCTCTTACGTTGTCTATGGTCGGCCTAAGCCCATTCACACTGTAGAGTTGCTGTTGATATTGGATCGTCTATGGGGCTCAGTATTCGGGCTCCAGTTGTGAGCCCACCAGGCTCATGTTGTATAACATAGACTTCGGGTGACGCACCACGTCTCACTGGTGTATAACATCACAGATTTCATGTTTGAGTTCAGTATTCGAGGTTTGGTGCATTGCCGGGACAAATTGGATCTCCATGTTCTATGTTGATCTCGGTCCGCCGTCTGACGTTGGCTGGCTTTAGTTTCGACCTTCTCTGCTAGAGAGGTCCATGATTTCGTCGACTACGATGGGAAATAGCAACAGCTGACAACTCACTCACGATTCTGTGGTCAATCAGTACCAAATGGAGGGACTCTCGAAATTAAATGGTCTGCTCCAGCATGATGCAAAGCGTGACAGAATGGTTCTCACATGATCGTCCGAGGCGGAATCCTGCCTGCTGCCGTTGGAGAATTGTCAAGCTTTCCATATATCTGAATTAGGAGAGGTTGTCAAAATATGAAGAAGTTTTTGTAAGTTGTCGAGCCAACGTTTCAGCTGATCAGCTAGATCGATTAGTGACTGACATGTCGTGTCTTTATCTATCATCCACGGATTTGTCCTTGCTCCATTCAGGCGTCGTGAAATATCGAAGAGGAAATGAATATCGCCTGTTGTTGCGAGTTTCCTACCATCGTCGGCCGGGGAGTCCTCCTGCGCCCGCTTCTGATGTCTGCAGGCAGCAGCATTTGACTTGATTCCCAAACCCGCTTTTAGTTGGCAGTAGTATTTAGCTCCTCTGGAAATGGATCAGCTGTAAACGGAGACGATGCCTTCTTGAATCCGTAATAAACGCAGCGCTGACAACGCTTTTGACTATCATTTTCTAATTGGCGACAACGCATTGGTCGGATTCAGCGGTGTCAGGAGAGGCTCGGGCGACGAATCAAAATAGACCGTCGAGAAGATCCAGCTGCTGAGGGGGGTATCGTAGCGTAGTTGGCTACACGTTCGCCTTACAAGCGAATGGTTCTTCTTCTTCTTCTTCTTCTTCTTCTTCTTCTTCATTGGCATTACATCCCCACTGGGACATTGCCGCCTCGCAGCTTAGTGTTCATGAAGCACTTCCACAGTTATTAACTGCAAGGTTTCTAAGCCAAGTTACCATTTCTGCATTCGTATATCATGAGGCTAACACGATGATACTTTTATGCCCAGGGAAGTCGAGACAATTTCCAATCCGAAAATTGGCTAGACCGGCACCGGGAATCGAACCCAGCCACCCTCAGCATGGTCTTGCTTTGTAGTCGGGCATCTTACCGCACGGCTAAGGAGGGCCCCTAAGCGAATGGTCATGGGTTCGATTCCCAGCCCCTCCACAAACCTTCTTCAGTCGCCGGATGCGCAGTCCATGCGGTAGCGTATTGGGGAACGCGTCTTACTGTCACGGTTGCCTGATGACGACTGACAACTTGTTCTTCTAGGAGGCATTCCTCCAACGGACCCTGCTTAATGGCAACTGAACAATGCAACGAACATTGGATGCACGACATGGACAAACGGACACAATGGACTCACGATGAGATGGACAGGCAACGACAACATTAATGGTAATGGAAATCTAAAAATATATTCTGTGTGGATTCTGTTCAGCAGAATACCACAGTAGATCTCGGCACAGTAGCGGTCAAGTAACACAGAGTGCCTAATAAATAAAGAAAGGATTAAAAAAAAGATCCAGCTGTGAAGATATCGTTCGTTGAGGATCTTAGAACTCGGGTAGTGGATGTTCTGGAAGGTGGCAGCGCAGAAGATAAGTGGGCAATAAAGAATGCTTTTTTTTCGAAACCGGCGAGAAAAACATGGGTGACCTGCTCACTCAGCGAAAAGAATGGATTACAGATGTAATCCGACGGAAGATTGAGGAGCGTAGAGAAGCAAACGGTGAGGAAAGTGAAGAATCAGGGAAGTAGAGTCCGTCAACAGTATGTATTCCTGTAAGTGGGAGTCGGGCGCTGCTGCAGACAGGATAGACAGGCATAGGTGGACTTCCTGACCGATGAAGAAAGGATGGATACAGTAGAGATGGTCGGGTTTCACATTTTGTAAACCCGAACCCGATTTAGAAATTCGTTTCAAACCCGGACCTAACCCGAACCCGGGATAAAAAATCTTATCAAGCCCCAACCCGACCCGTACTCGACAATTTTTGCAGTCTTAAACCCGAGCTGGACCCGAATTAATTTTTTGGCGGAAAACTCAAACTAGATATTTTATATTTCTCTTTACACCCAAAAGGGTATAAGCCCAAACAACGAACAAGCCTTAAATTAATCAAAAACGAATAAAAAAAATCAATACTTTATTTCTCAAACTCGTACCCGACCCAGACCCGACATTTTATCGTACAAACCCATCCCGTACCCGACCCGAACCCGACATTGTTCTAATTTTCCAAGCCTGATCCCGCCCCGAACCCGTCGGGTTTGAAGTTCGAAATCGGGTTTCGGGTTTGAAAACCCGAAACCCGACCATCTCTAGGATGCAGCAACAGGAGGTTATTGCCTCAATTGCTCTTTGACTTGGACAGCTGAAGTGTTGGTTCGAATACTTCGAACAGCGTCTTCAAGTCTCAGCCAGTGTTCTTAAAAAACCACCAAGTATTGGCTAATGATCACGAAAGCTATATTAAAGCCTGTCCACGTTAAATTTCGGACACTTAGGTACTGTCCAATTGATTTGTCGCCATTTTTATCAATTAGGGCGTGTTAAAAAACATCTGAAATTGATCGTCTCAGTTGCTTGTGAAAATTTTCAAAAACTGCCTGTTGAGATGGGTGTCTGAAATTTAACGTGGACAGGCTTTAGTATTGCGACTCCCATTTATGCTAAGTGAGCTCAAAGGGCTGACCGTTTGCCTTTTTTGCGGCGTCTCACCATCAAAGTCAGCATGACCAGGTGGTTGAGTGTCAACGGGAGCAGCCCCCGAAACTTTGCAGTAGCCGGACGATCGGAGGATTTAAATATCTTGACAGTCTGATTTCAGCAGATAGCGAAATTGGGATAGACATGGAACCACGACCTGGGGATAACTTTGCGTGTTATCGAAATATTTGGAAACCATACCATGATCCACTCACCAAAACTCGAGTGTACCACTTGATCTTGTAACGTTTTGAGTATATAAATAGGTAAAGATAACGCAGATGATGTTGAAAATTTACAATTCGGACGACCATTCAGCTGGATAGCGCCGAGCAACATAAAAGCCATCAAATACCGATAACAATATGTAGATGTTCGAGAACATTGGTGGAAATGGGTAGGCCACATATTGCAAGGGAGCTTAGACGGAATCTGTAAGCAAGAGTCCCCTTAATATGCGTGACCTGATAGGATATAGAATATTTATGCCGAAAGATATATATGCTGTTATTTTAATTTTAAATATTCTTGGTAACAAATGTATGGTCTATAAATGACATATTTCGTATCAAGATAAAAACAGTGATGCACATGTTCAAAAATTAAAAAAAAAACTAAAATCGCAAACAAAACATTTTTTTTTCGCCCCCTCAATATTTTTGGAAAAATGAAGGGGGTTGACATAAAATAAATTTAATATTTGTATTGACCTAATTTTTTTTCAGGAGTGGTGGCAGAAGTGGTAATGCATAGTAATTAATGCGAAAACATGCAAAATGAAGGAAACAAATCGATCTGTTCTCCTAAAGTGCTTTTTTTGGCTTTCTTATGTAATTCTTTTTCTAGATGCAAGAGAAAGGCATCATCACCGCTAGGTGGATTAATCTGTTTTTTGGTGATGTTTACTTCAAATTTTACTTAATAAATAACGAACTTACTATTGTGAAATCATTCTGATTTCTCACCCAGATAACGAGTTGGATTTGAAACTGAATTTCTTCAGGGCTTTGATACACTTACGCGTTGTTTGTTACCATTAACCCAATAAAATTAAATGATGAGAATAAGGCGCAATCAACCTATTCCCGAATGTTATTCATATGAATCGCTATGCTATCCTTCAAAATCACAAACGTTTTTGCTCGGTGAGCGATGATTCATCAGCTAATAGAATCATTTACAATAAAATTGCTACTATTTGTAATTTCAGATAGGGTTTTCCTCTTCCCAATGAATGCAAAAACCAATGATAGTCATGCTTACAGACACCTCCACGTGTAGCCCATGGGACAAAGTGACAAGTAGCAGAAATGACGTAGCGGGATTTTTAAAAAGCTACATCCTGGAAACAATTATCATGAAGCAGAGAAATTCAAAGTCACTAATTGTTTATTAACATTAAGAAAAACCATAAAACCATCAAAACAATTAATTTCTTGGAAAGCCTAAACATATTTGATTTCTGAGCTTCTAGACATTCTTGGATTAAAAATAATTGGAAAACTTCTTGAATTAAATATCCTTACGGAATGTCAGGAGCTTTTTGGAAAGAATACATTAATAAGAATTTCGGAAACCTTCACGAATATAAGTTTAACCTTAATTTTTTTTTGAAATAATTAGTTTGAATAACCTTGTTAGTAATAAAACTTTGTGGAAAAAATTTCGTTCAAAGGGGTGTGGCATATATATTTTCCTTCATTTTTTAAGCGGGAAATGAAATACTTTCATATTGTTGCGGAAAGAAATACTTGTTGAGTTTTGATATAGGTACTACATTACCGACATTATACTATGCATAACGGACTACCAGCACGACATCACGAAAATCTGCTCTGTGGGCCTTCTAATACTATGTTCGCACTACGGTCTGAATAACATTTTATTCAAATTATCGACAAAAGAAAGCTCATCAAGATAGCCGAATAACATGTTACAAGCCCCTAGTGTGAACATAGTATAAGCATCCAAGAATATAAAAAAGTTCAGATTGCATGCTTCAACATGTTTGTTATTAGAGCATTATACATTTTTTTTACAAATTTTGCTCGACGGAATGTGACTGACTTTCGGTTACTTTTCTCATTGAGATGAAAAGTAGTTGCAAGTTAGTCACATTGCGATTTCCAATACGGCAAGTAGCCACTGTACTCCATTAAATATTCAAACAATCTTTGGTGTGTGCCATTTAGAGCTGTTCAAAATTACTTATATGCAATTTTTGATGAACATTTTTTTAAAAACTTTGCAAGAAGTTTTCTTATTTGCACGTTTTTACAGATGTGCTCGACTTGCGATTAGTGGCAGAGTTGGCTGTTGGCCCAAGGTTCCCCATCCACCGGGCTGACATCTTAGATATAGCTTCCGAGCATACTCAGCCGCTGGATGCCAGAACAGACACTATTGGAGCCGCATCTCTTTGATGAACAGACGCTCGATTAGTCGGGTCAAATTTGTTTAAAGTCCCACCGTACATCAGGACTAGGCTAATGTGGCTTGAACGGCACACGATGGTTTGATACAGACCCTACTTGTTCCAGGTGGTGAGGCACTGGCTAGAAGCGCTGCACTGGGTCATTAGCCAAGATTTGGGAGGAGGAAGTTTTGCCGCAGGAGTGGATGGAAGGTGTCGTGTGTCCCATCTACAAAAAGCGGGCGATAAGCTGGATTGTGCAACTACCGCGCAATCACATTGCTGAACGCCGCCTACAAGATACTCTCCCAAATTTTATGCCGTCGACTAGCACCAACTGCAAGAGAGGTTCGATGGCGCAGTACCAGGCCCAGGTTTATGTAAGCGAACGCTCCACCACGGACCAGGTGTTCGCCATTCGCCAAGTACTGCAGAAATGCCGCGAATACAACGTGCCCACACATCATCTATTCATCGACTTCAAAGCCGCATATGATACTGCCAATCGATCAGGACCAGCTATGGCAGCTAATGCACGAACACGGTTTTCCGGATAAACTGACACGATTGATCAAAGCGACGATGGATCGGGTGATGTGCGTAGTTCGAGGATTTCAGGGGCATTCTCGAGTCCCTTCGAAACCCGCGCAGAGGGTTACGACAAGGTGATGGTCTTTCGTGTTTGCTATTCAACATCGCTTTGGAAGGGAGTAATACGAAGAGCAGGGATTAACACGAGGTGGTACAATTTTCAATAAGTCCGTCCAGCTATTTGGTTTCGCCGACGACATAGATATTATGGCACATAACTTTGAGAAGATGGAGGAAGCCTACATCAGACTGAAGAGTGGAAGCTAAGCGGATCGGACTTGTCATCAACACGTCGAAGACGAAGTACATGATAGGCAGAGGTTCAAGAGAAGACAATGTCGAGCCACCCACCGCGAGCTTGCATTGGTGGTGACGAAATCGGGTGGTAGAAGAATTTGTGTACCTTGGGCTCACTGGTGACTGCCGAAAATGACACCAGCAGAAGAAGTTCGGAGACGCATAGTGGCTGGAAATCGTACGTACTTGCTGGACTCCGCAAGACGCTCCCGATCGAATAGAGTTCGCCGCCGTACCAAAACTGACAATCTACAAAACGCTAATTAGACCGGTAGTCCTCTACGGACACGAGACCTGGACGATGCTCGTGGAGGACCAACGCGCACTTGGAGTTTTCGAGAAGGAAAGTGCTGCGTACCATCTATGGTGGGGTGCCACATGCGCGGACGGTACGTGGAGGAGGCGAATGAACCACGAATTGCATCAGCTGTTGGGAGAACCATCCATCGTTCACACCGCGAAAAATCGGACGACTGCGATGGGCCGGGCACATGTAACCAGAATGTCGGACAGTAACCCGAGGTGAAAATGGTTCTCGACAACGATCCGACGGGCACAAGAAGGCGAAGGTGCGCAGCGGGCAAAGGTGGATCGATCAGGTGGAAGATGACTTGCGGATCCTCCGTAGACTGCGTGGTTGGCGACGTGTAGCCATGGACCGAGCCGAATGGAGAGAAGACTTTTATATACCGCACAGGCCACTTCGGCCTTAGTCTGAATAAATAATAATAATACTTGTTCCGGGGCGTAGAAGTTTAGCTGATTAAGGATTTCAGGGCAGTCTGTCTCGTCAGTTAAAATTCTTGCCACTCTCTTTGCCGCACGAAGTACCCCAGTTTAAGCGTCGGTTGAGATTCTAAACAGACCAGACATGATGTCTTAACGTCAAAAAGAAGCTTGAAGCAGTTTTTTTTATACATTAATCCTTTTCCGCACATAAGTAAGGTAAAAATCCACCCACCGGCAAGTGAGATAAAAAGCAATTTCAGTTTCGTCTTGTACGGCAGAAAGTGGCCCCAAGTCTCCATTCGTTGCCATCACCGCCGTTTAGGTGCCGGAGAAAAGGGTTTCGGTCTCCGTCTCCAGTGGAAATGTTGAAAATTGCCGGTTCGTTTGCCGAAAATCAGTTTCGATTCAGAAGCCGCCACCGCATGATGATGGAGACGAATTGTATCAGAACGAGTAGTAGTAGTGGAGCAGCTTAGAGGCGCGATACAACACGAATAATCATTTATGTGCCCGTGTTATGGATGAAATCAATTTTCGCTATGTACAATTTAGATGAGCAACAAAGCACAAGCTGCCGGAACGCATATGTAGTCCCTCCACCCATAGGGCCCAACCACAGCAGACACCAAGTGGAACCCAGGGTAGTGCGCTCAATTTCGTGGAAAAAGATCCTTCCAGCGCGGTTCTGGAATGGAGAGGCAAAAGTCATGGGGTTTTTGGCGGTTGAGTTCACCATTTGTTAGGTATGCAATTGGGCGATACGAAATGACTGATGAGGATTTATCAATCATATAGCGCGTGTGGAGGAAAAGGCACGTGGGTGTGTTTTCTGCCTGTTATATAAAAAAGTTTAGTTAAGTTTCATTTATACATTGTATGGTAATGGACCGGAAAGGGAACAACTCAAGTTGACCGTAGTTTAAAGAGAGATTGATGAAACAATCATTTCCTCAAATTTTGTATTTTTTTGTAATGAGAAAATGTTTCGCTAATTTGAATTATTGAGGATTACAATGCCAAACATCAATCTATCCACAGTAGGAGTAGGTAGTTCAAAAAATCGACTTTGCTCCACAGTGCTCATCTGATTCTTTATCATGCTCTGAGTGTCCTCTAAAAATTTGAAGCTCATTTGGTTAAAACGGATTGCTTAGCACAAGCGATTTCAAGTTTGCATGCAAGTGGTAGTGGCAAATTTATTTTTCATTATACTGTTGATGACGCTTCCCCATTAAGCGCTGGTTAAAAACCTACATAGCTAAAGGAATACTCAGCATGCTTTCACTCGTGAAACCGCATCTTAATTGATCGTTCAATAATTAGTAATCGAATTTAATCTATCACCATGGCTTTCTGGAGCTAATTGCATAACTCCTCAACAGGCAACATTGCTGCGTGGCGCGAAAGATAGCACATAGAATTCAGGCTACTATGTTTTTGCACATTCAGTGATGCCCTCAAAAGTTTAACGATCCATGACATAAGATTCTCAACCTGTAATTAAAATCGATTACTAATGGTACTGGGGCGATCAATCCAACATGCGGTTTTCGTTGGGTGGCTGTTGAGTATTCCTTTTAGCTATGTAGGTTTTCTTTTTTTAACCTGCGCCCAATACTGGAAAACGTCCATTACAATGCTATAAGAAAAATCAATTTCCCCATACTACATTTGCATGGGCAGAAATCAACAATTTAAATCAATTAATCGATGAGCTCAAATTTTGCGAGGACACTCGAGCATGATAAAAGTCAGATGAGCACTGTGGAGCAAAATCGATTCTTTGAGACCACCTAATCCACAGTTTTCAATGGCGAAAGAAATGGGCCAAGGTCCATTATAATTTTTTTTTTCTGGTAAAACATTTTTTATATTTCAGAGAAAAGTGGCTCTAATTACGAGGTACAAAACTACACACAAGGTTAAACATGTATAAGCCACAGCGCAACGCAGGGAGAAATGTATGCTGAGCCATGTATAGCAGGCTCCAGCGTTTTCCAGGTTGTCAACTCGAAGCTTGCTGCCCCGAAAATATATCATTACTCGTTTGTTGTTTCATATCGCTACCATCAACAAACGAAAATCATTATTTCATCAGAAAGTATGAAAGCGAACAACCGTACCTCTCCTTTGGCATCGATAGCACAGCCGGGATGGCGCTCCCGCTTCAGAGGAGAAAAATTAATTATGATAAATGCAATCCAATTATTTTTTATCAAGCAATGACTGATTTTTACCAATCACTTTATGACAGTTGCACATTTCGCTTCTGATGTGAATGAGCTCGCCCGGTCCGTATACCAACTTTAAAGCATACCGACCGGTGTGGCTGCTTGTTGATTGATAGCGTGCCACCAGGATCCATTTGTGATCACACCATCCCAGGATCCATATATTTCGCAATTGGACGGAGATTAAATCGTACAAGCCTTCAACAACCAGCCCCAACGGGTCGGCGGTCATCCACGCGATGCATTTCAAACTGGACATGAGGCGGCTATACCAATTGGGCTTGAAGTGTTGTTGCACTCCTGTATGCCACATGTTGGGAGTGTTGAGAGAAAGGATGCCAGTTGTTCATTTACAATGTCTCTCAAATAACTTTGAAGTGAATTATTAGATTTAGTTGAAGGACATGAGTCTAAATACACATTATTCGTTTTTTGTTTATTTGGAAAACCGCAGCCCTCCACCATCTGCCTGTAAGCCAGAAAGTTTCGAATCGTTTTTATTGCTGGCAGGCTGATTTGATATTGCGTCTCTTAGCTTGATGTGAACATGATTAAGTGGCAAAGCATTGCAACAATCTACTTGATCCGATGAACGTCAAAGTAGAGAGAAATCGCTTCAAAAGCCTAAATAAAAAGGGCCTGGCAACTCAGAAATAAGCGTACAAGAGTCGGCTTTTGGCATTTGCATCCGGCTATCTCATGAATTTAAAACGACGACGGCAAGGACGACGATGATGATGATGATGAAAAAATGATATCAACAAACAGGCTTTTTCGAAATGGGAATACCAGCCTCTCCGAGTTTGATAAATTGAATGTGGATACATTCATTTAAAATCCTGCCGGTACACGATGCCGAACGACACAGCGAGATGGGTCACTAAAAGCCATGCTAGTTTGGAATTGTTTCAAACCACGGTCCGGAAGTAGCACTTCGAAGACCGGCACTTCCTGGCAGTATAGAGACAGTCGGAAGTTGAAATCAATAACTTTCAGTTCTCATTTATTTCCGAATCGAAATGTGCTTTCAATATGGCGGATGAAAATAAAAACACAACTGGTGAAGAATGATAATGTCTTCATATCCTTTTTCTGGGATGAATATCATTTCAGGAATCTGCTCATAATCATCGAATTTTAATTTGGCGGGTGATGTCCCGTCGAAGGATTAAGAAAATTCGTTGATTGGAAAATGCAAACTTACCGCGACGAAAAAATCGGAGTTTTCCTCCCCAATGTATATGGAAGGTTGTTGTTTTCCAACTGAATCACCAACTGTTTGTAATTCCCCAACCAATATCCATTTGCATGCACTCTAACCCGAAGCGATCGATCATTCAACTCCAATAAGCGGCGAATCAGCGAGTTTATTTGCGTTTCCCCTTGCGAATGGGTTTTAATCACCACATACTCAGATATGCTTCTCCACTTATGAGCATATTACCCCACCCACTTTGGATGTTTTGTATTGAGGTATTTTTCGTTGAAGTATTTTTTAATGAAATTAATTTCCAGTTTCGCCACATTGAACCCGGAATGTCGGTGACAATCAGTACCCAGCGGACGGCGGTTGGTAGTCGTCTGTGAAAACTCTACTCCCAAGCGCTTAAACATGTAAGATTTTGCAATTGGTTTTAGTTGGATTATTTTTTACAGGAATGTCACAAAAGAAATTAATCATACACACTACAAATAACATCTAAATTTTTGCTTCCAGCAGCTTTTGTTTTTGTTTTTAAAAAGTAGCCAAAATTACCAATCGTACGATTGTATTGCGTGAATTGTATGTTCTGGCTAAGTTCCACATTGCAGGCATCCTTTTTGCCACGGCTTCATTTACTTTTATTTTTGGGGCCAATATTTTGTTCTGGAACCTAAAAGAAAGCCAAATGTCTGTGTATGTTCAAACTATGTTTTTGTTTTCAATAAAGCACACAAAAATAAAATATAAAATGTTTTTGATGGGACTTAAATTAAGTTTTAATTGTTTTAAAAAGAATTGTTCAAAAATTAATTTCTTAACTGGCTTCTTCTTCTTATTGGCATTACATCCCCCACACTGGGGACAGAGCCGCCTCTGATTGTTAGTGTTCATTGAGCATTCCACAGTTAGTAACTGCGAGGTTTCTAAAAGCCCTAGATTACCATTTTTGCATTCGTTATATCATGAAGCTAGCACGATATGATACTGCCGGGAGAGTCGAGACGAAAATTTACAATCTGAAAATTGTCTAGAGTCGGTACTTCGAGAATCAGAACCCAGCCACCCTCAGCATGGTCCTTGCTTTGTGGTCGCGCATGCTTGCTTGCTTTGTGGTTGGAATAAGAATTGGTTGGAGAGATTGAATTAGAAGTCCAAACTGAATTTGGATTGTGTTTGAGTTGGTTAATTCGGTTGATTTGGACTTCGATTGATTTGAATTGGTTGGATTGGTTGGATTGGTTTGGTTGGTTTGGTTGGGTTGGTTGGTTTGGATTGGTTTGGATTGGTTTGGACTTGGATTGGTTTTGGTTGGTTTGGATTGGTTTGGATTGGTTTGGATTGGTTGGTTGGTTTGGATTGGTTTGGATTGGTTGGGATTGGTTTGGATTGGTTTGGTTGGTTTGGTTGGTTTGGATTGGTTTGGATTGGTTGGGATTGGTTTGGTTGGTTTTGGGTTGGTTTGGATTGGTTTGGATTGGTTTGGATTGGTTTGGATTGGTTTGGTTGGTTTGGATTGGTTTGGTTGGTTTGGATTGGTTTGGATTGGTTTGGATTGGTTGGATTGGTTTGGATTGGATTGGTTGGATTGGTTGGTTTGGATTGGTTGGGATTGGATTTGGTTGGATTTGGATTGGTTTGGATTGGTTTGGATTGGTTGGTTGGTTTGATTGGTTGGTTGGTTGGTTTGGATTGGTTTGGATTGGTTTGGTTTGGATTTGGATTGGTTTGGATTGGATTTGGATTGGTTTGGATTGGTTGGATTGGTTTGGATTGGTTTGGATTGGTTTGGATTGGTTTGGATTGGTTTGGATTGGTTTGGTTGGTTTGGTTGGTTTGGATTGTGGATTTGGATTGGTTGTGGATTGGTTTGGATTTGGTTTGGTTGGTTTGGTTGGTTTGGTTGGTTTGGATTGGTTTGGATTGGTTTGGATTGGTTTGGTTGGTTTGGATTGGTTTGGATTGGTTGGATTGGTTTGGATTGGTTTGGTTGGTTTGGATTGGTTTGGATTGGTTTGGTTGGGTTGGGTTGGTTTGGATTTGGATTGGTTTGGACGGATTTGGATTGGTTTGGTTGGTTTGGATTGGTTTGGGTTGGTTTGGATTGGTTTGGTTGGTTTGGATTGGATTTGGATTGGTTTGGGATTGGGTTTGGTTGGTTTGGATTGGTTTGGATTGGATTTGGATTGGTTTGGATTGGGATTTGGATTGGTTTGGATTGGTTTTGGTTTGGTTGGTTTGGATTGGTTTGGATTTGGTTTGGGATTTGGTTGGATTGGTTGTGGTTGGTTTGGATTGGTTTGGATTGGATTTGGATTGGTTTGGATTGGTTGGATTGGTTTGAGTTGGATTGGTTGGTTTGGTTGGATTGGTTTGGTTGGTTTGGTTGGTTTGGATTGGTTTGGTTGGTTTGGATTGGTTTGGGTTGGTTTGGTTTGGTTTGGATTGGTTTGGATTGGTTTGGTTGGTTTGGATTGGTTTGGATTGGTTTGGATTGGTTTGGTTGGTTTGGATTGGTTTGGGTTGGTTTGGATTGGTTTGGTTGGTTGGATTGGATTTGGATTGGTTTGGTTGGTTTGGATTGGTTGGATTTGGGATTGGATTTGGGATTGGTTTGGATTTGGTTTGGGATTGGTTTGGGATTGGATTTGGGATTTGGTTTGGGATTGGATTTGGATTGGTTTGGATTGGTTTGGATTGGATTGGTTTGGATTTGGGATTTGGTTTGGGATTGGTTTGGGTTGGTTTGGGTGTGGTTTGGATTTGGTTTGGTTTTGGGTTGGATTGGTTTGGATTGGATTTGGATTGGATTGGATTTGGGTTGGGATTGGTTTGGATTTGGTTTGGATTGGTTTGGATTGGTTTGGATTGGTTTGGATTGGTTTGGATTGGATTTGGTTGGTTGGATTGGATTGGATTGGTTGGATTGGATTTGGTTGGTTTGGATTGGTTTGGTTGGTTTGGATTGGTTTGGGATTGGTTTGGATTGGTTTGGATTGGTTTGGATTGGTTTGGATTGGTTTGGTTTGGTTTGGTTTGGTTTGGATTGGTTTGGTTGGTTTGGTTGGTTTGGATTGGTTTGGTTGGTTTGGATTGGTTTGGATTGGTTTGGATTGGTTTGGTTGGTTTGGATTGGTTTGGATTGGTTTGGATTGGTTTGGATTTGGGTTTGGGTTGGTTGGATTGGTTGGATTTGGATTATGGTTGGTTTTGGGGTTGAGATTGGTTTGGATTGGTTTGGGATTGGATTTGGATTGGATTTGGGATTTGGTTGGATTTTGGTTGGTTTGGATTTTTGGGATTGGTTTGGATTTGGGATTTGGATTTGGATTGGTTTGGGATTGGATTTGGATTTGGTTTGATTTGCGGGATTTGGTTTGGTTTGGGATTTGGATTGGTTTGGTTTGTGGTTTGGGTGGTTGGATTGGATTTGGATTGGATTTGGATTGGTTTGGGATTGGTTTGGATTGGTTTGGATTGGATTTGGATTGGATTTGGATTGGTTTGGATTGGTTGGATTGGTTTGGATTGGTTTGATTGGTTTGGTTGGTTGGTTGGTTTTGGTTTGGATTGGATTTGGTTGGTTTGGATTTGGATTTGGTTTGGTTTGGATTGGTTTTGGATTGGATTCAGGTTTGGTTGGTTTGGGATTGGTTTGGATTGGATTTTTGGATTTGGATTGGATTTGGATTGGTTGGATTTAGATTTGGATTGGTTGGATTGGTTATGGATTGGACTTATTTAGATTCAGATTGGATCGAATATGTGATTTCGGGGCTTTGGATTATATATAATTTTAATTTCTGGTACAATTAGCTTCTTGTATTTGTTTGGGAACTTTAATTTTTGTGATGGTAAAGAAATTTAAATACGTTACCAGTGCAGTAGCTGACTTATTGTTTTCATCAAACCTCGAACGACTTTAGAATTGTAATTGGTGAGATACTTGATTTAAAAAACGTAGTTTTTTTTATGTTTTCAATATTTCGGAACATATTTATGACATTGTCTATTAATTAAAAAAAGTAGTCAGGAACACCATCTTCGACCAGAGCTCGTACAAACTGAACACTTAACACCCAAGCATTAGACAACAGACAGGACACATAACACCCAGTGGACCTGTGGTGATTTTTTCGATGACGAAAAGTTTCCTTCTTAAGGGGCTGGAATCGAACCCACACTCCATAGCACATGCGTCTAGACTATTGACGTCGTTATAGGCACGCTTACGAAGCTCAATAATTTAGTTCATATACCTATCGAACATGTCCAAATTTGGAATTCTATGAAGGATTCAATCACTATTTAGCAGTGATATATTTTAAATACGCTACGAAGGCCCACTCATTTCTAGGTGAGCTAATCGGTTTATCATCCTTTTACGCCCATCAGCCAGAGATACACCTTGCCCACTTAACGTGTAGTGTTCAAGAATCAACTTTCCATAATAAAGACATGCGAACTGTTGCTCAAAAATTCATGTGCCTCCCCTCCAAAACCAACTACATTTCCATTTTCCACCATTCCAACGCCACTCAACAAGTGGTTGATAATTTTTGAATATTTGCTCCAAAGCCCGACACGTGCCTAAAATTTCAAACTGCTTTGTGACAGCTGGTCCTCTCTGGGTTCTCCGCGCTGCTAAAAGCAGCAGGCGCTTTCAACGCGCAGCTCCTTCCCGAAGTTTCCCCCGCATGTATTATGTTTATGACTACTCAAGCGATCATTTGGCATGATACACAAATTAAAGTTATAAGTCCCTCTGCTGGGGCACTTTACCGACCGTTTATTCTTCTACGCGGCGAATTGATGGTGGAGTTGTGATGGGTTGGCATTCGACGACGTTGGATGAAAAAAATGCAGCCGTTTAGCCCGGCTTCTGTTCATCCCCGTCCATTGCATGCACACTTATCAAGTGAACGCCGAGTACAAAATCTCAGCACCCGCCGCACACAAATTCTGCCCGCTGCTGGATAGGAAAACCAGGGCGGTTGGCAATCGGCAGTGATGATTTCTCCCAGGTGGAAAGCGCTTGCAGGGTTAATGGCGTAGCTGGATGACACGCGATCCGAACAACGGAGCTCGGAAAGAACGAAAAAAAAACTTTGGAAGCAAGAAAGTAAAAGGGGGATTTTGTTTTTGTTCTCACGAATGGATGGAGAATGATGTGCCCATAATAAATGAACAGGTTGCGTGTTATTTTGGTTTGAAAAGGATTATTAAATTTGGGCTGCCCAGAAGTGCGCCCGCACATTGTTATCTTTGGGTGGGTAAAGCGGTGATTAAAGGTCACTTTCTGAAAGATGGATGGATTCTTCACATCCATTATATCTGATGGCATTCATTGTTATATGTATTGCAGAAAAGAGGCGGAATGTTGGTATACTTTAGAATGTCAAAACCTAATATTAATCACAATGGCCTGAGCTTTGTGGCAGTTAATTGTGGAGTCGCTGCCTTACAAACATATTTCAAGTTTCTGGGCGTATATTTGAAATGGAATGGTGTGATGGTAGTGATGGCGAAAATAATAAATTATCCAGTTATTAATTGTAGTGTAATATTCTCCATAATCTCAAATTAGTGGATTGGATTTGATTAACAAGATCGAAAAAGTAGGCCACCTGAATGGTTTTCAACGAATAAATTCCCCAAGCAAGCAAACTGGAAATAAAAAATCCTGTGACTGATCGGAGACAGAGCCAGCCTAGAATGAACTGAAGTCTCCTTAATAAAACAAAAAAAAAATCCTGTGACTTATGTGACCAAATCCGATACAGCAACCGAATCGGTCTAAAATGTACTACTGTGGGGCATCGAAATCTGTACACCTCATTATGTGAAAAAGAAGCTCTGAAGTAGGAAGTATAAATAACAAATGAAACGTTTATCGTTGATACAGGAGCACACACATGTTAAAAACTACGAAAATATGTTAAGAAAATTGTGTTGGAGCTTTTTTAGTGGAATGCTCTTCCTTCTCATAAGACGAAGTTTGTACAATGTATGAAAAATATGATAAAATAATAAATTAAATCAGCACCTCCTAGACCAAATCGAATCAAAGGTACAGCTATTTTTAACTAGAAATTTAATGAAAACTCATATGTGAATATGTACGTTATGTGGAAGCAGTGGCGTAGCCAGGGGTAGTTTGGTATAAACCCTCTCCCCCAGAGACAAAATTTTGGAAGTAATTTTTCGAAAAAAGTTCAGAAAACCCCCCAGACCAATTTCTGGCTACGCAAGACTGTGTTAGGAAGATATTGATTTGGAAAATGTATTGGAGGTAACCGCTTTCCTTCGATGGAGACTCGAACCCATGACCCTACAGTACGCTAGACTGGTGCTTTAACCAACTAAGATACGGAGGACCTCCGTCGACCTTCGAAACCTAGAGCTACTAGAAGACTACTCGAACAGGCTCAAGATTAGAATTGGACGCATAGGTCAAATCACTCACAATCCATTTCTCAAGCCAATACTTCCACATATACACATAGTACACGTCCACATTAGAGGAGCGTGAGTATTTAGAATGTCTGGCGGCTATACATTACCCATTTCAGCAACTGTACTTAGTCAGTGCAAGATTGCGTAAGCTGTTTGTCAGTCGGTCGTCAAGCTCAGACCGACCGCATTACGTGAGCACAGAGCACGCAACTCAAGTTCAGTTCAATCAAAGGTAATTGCCTATTTCCGAGATTAGTTAAACCACCCGACTTGGACGTTAATTTACAATGTTATGGAAACTTATGTGTGAATATGTACGTTATGTGGAAGATATTGATTTGGAAAATCTATTGGAAGGCCGGAGGTCCTTCGTAGCTTAATTGGTTAAAGCACCAGTCTAGCGTACTGTCAAGGGTCATGGGTTTCGAGTCCCATCGAAGGGAAAGTGGTTACCTCCAATACATTTCCAAATCAATATCTTCCACATAACGTACATATTCACATATGAGTTTTCATAACATTGTAAATTAACGTCCAAGTCGGGCGTTTTAATCCCAGGAATAGGCAATACTACCTTGATTGAACTAAGAATTTAAATTAAAGCAGACTACCTAATTTACTTAAATAGTTAAATGCATACTTTGAGAAAGCGATGCCAATGGAGCCAGAAACTTCGCGTTTGATGCGTGACTATTTGTTTCGATTTATCATTGTCGATGTTATTATAGCAAAACACGCATTTTGAAAAGCCCCAAAAGTCTCCAGAAGGTGACATTTGTGAAAAATAAAAATAAAATGAGCAGATCATAAATATTGTTGTCTGAGGGACACCCTAATTCTTGTAAATAAAACTGCTCTAAACAGTGCCCTAAAAGCTACATAAACAAATTATATAGCATAAGTTGATTGGAAAAGCTGCGCTACAACTTGTAGAACATTTTATCCAATATTCCGCATGAAAAAATTCACATTTATAAGATGGTCCAACCTATTTTTCGGTAATTCTATAATAAGGGCCAAAGTATCCAGAACAACTTTGTAGAACAATTTTCTTTCTAAAAGTATGCTTTAGGCCGAAAAATGCATCCATCTTTTCTCGTTAATCTTACAATACGGCGATAATGATAAAACTTATAAAAAAGTAATGGCTAGTAGATTTTTAATTTTTTTTTACGAATGCCGATTTCTGATGGATCTTTTTGGGGCTTTTTCACAACGCGTGTTTTGTTATAATAACATCGTCTGTATTTTCTTCCATTGTCAGAGTTATATCACATTTACTTGAACAAACTTGACTTAAATAAAATTAGTTAAGCTTGAGTTCCAGTTTTGACATAATAAAGAATATGAATTGCTCTTTTCAAATGCCGTGTAAACATATTTTTTTGGGTTGCCCTAACCGGAGATATCAACTTATGGAAAAATGTAATTTTGACAGAAAAACGATTATAACTTTTTGATCGGAAGCTATTCATATTCACCCATCAAAAGTTGCATTTTCTTGAGCTCCAAAAGTCAGCCAAAAATAACTTTTTCGAGAAATCTAAAATAAAAAAGTAGATCAAAAAATATTGTTTTTTTGAATTACACCTAATCCAATTAGGTAAATATTAAAAATCAAATCAGCCAACTTAAGAGCTATAGAAAAGGATTTTTTAGCAAAATTTATTGGAATAAGATGCACTACAACTTTGTAGAACATAAAATGTTTATATGATGGTCTTACTTTTTCGAACAATTTTGTAGAACAACAGTTTTTTTTTCTATAAAAATAGTTTTGGCGTAAAATGCATCTTTCCGCGTAAATCTGTATCATGGACCATAGTGCAGTGTAATTATTTCAGTGAAAAATATTAGAATATTTTCATTATCATTTGCATATTGCCCAGCATCGCTATTTTTAAATGGATGTACACAATTTTGGAATAAAAGTGATTCTTGCAATATTGTTGGGGTTTCATGATTTGATTTGAAGATTAAGATGACGTTCGCTTAAGACATGGCTTTCTCTACACTCTTTCCAAGCAGAAGCCAGATGGGACACATTTAATTGGCCGTGTAAATAGGTAATTTGATCGAATAGATCATATGGCCCAAAAGGTCATTTGGCCGAATAATAAATTTTTGGCCGAATAGCAATCGTTTAGGTGTTTTATAGTTGCTACAGATTTTTTACATAGTTTTCTGTTTTTTATTTTTGACGTCAAAATCCTATTTTCTTTCTTCTTCAAAAGTTTTTAGAGTCTCTGTTTTTTTTGTTCCATAGAGCTCC